>NW_015113176.1:190758-193877 GCF_001443285.1 Poecilia latipinna | reverse complement strand
GTGTGTGTGTGTGTGTCTGCAGGCTGGATGATGTCTGACAGCAGTTGCCATGGCATGCAGCGGCGCTCAGAGCAACGCCGAGGCGCTGGAGGGCTTCCACGAGGTCAACCTGGCCTCGCCCACCACACCTGACCGACAGGTAGGGGGCGCTGGCTCAGGCTTTCAACCAAAGTGGCACAAAACTTATTATATAAAAATACAAAACTTACCTGCTTGGTAATAAACTAATCATTTTATAAAATCCTGAAAGATCTAAACCATAAATGCTTAGTTCATTGAAAAGCAGATAAAGAATATACAATATTAATTTCTCGTTTTTTAAAATTTGTTTTATTATTATTATATGTTCAAATTAAAGCTACAGTATGTCAGTTTATATAAAGTATTTTTCTACATATTTGTTGAAACTATCTGCACGGTCTGAGAGAAAACTGTAGCCTGTAACATTTTTAGCAGCGAGTACATGAGTTGATTGACAGCGCTGAGCCCCGCCTACTGGCTCTGATTGGTTGTTTTTGGTGCATTTCTTCAGACAGTGATTGCAGCTCGGGAAAAGATCGATCTTTTCACAGATTATCTCTCTCCTAGCCAACTGTCACCATATGCTGAATGTTTTAACAAATGTGTTTAAATATTTTTTTTATAAAAGTTACGAACTTTAAGAACTTATTTGACTTTTTTTTCTCATGTGTGAGGTCATCATCTGGTTTCTCTCCTCCAATCTTCTTCTGCAGAACCAAGCAGAGCAGCGCCCCCCCACCCGCCACAGCGCCCCGCCCGCCTCCCTGTACCGCGCCCATTCTCTGGGGCCGCCCCCTGCTGGCCTCCCCACGTCACTGCGAGCCGATCAGCTCCCCACGCAGCCGGTTTACTCCACGCCGCGGCACAGCCACAATGGAAGGTAGCGCAGCTGAAACCGAGCGCAGCTTTTCTCTGCAGCTCAGTCCTGATGTGAGATCATTTCCTGTTGCTGTTTTCACGCCGCGCAGCGTGCCGGGCCTGGAGGCGGAGCCGGCCGAGGGCGGCTTCCTGTCCGGGGACGACGGCGACGAGTGCGGCGCGCTGAGCGACAGCCTGTCGCGGCTTCGCAGCCCGTCGGTGATGGAGGTCAGAGAGAAGGGATACGAGAGGCTGAAGGAGGAGCTGGCCAAGGCTCAGAGGGTATGACACACACACATACACACACACACACACACACACACACACACACACACCACACACACACAACTGGGGTTGAGTTTCATCTGAACATGCAGGCAAAGATCCAAAGTAATGGTTTAGATCAAAGCTGATTTACGTCTTAGAGTGGCCTAGTCAAAGACCAGATCTGAACCCATGTGAGAATCGGAGGTTCACATTTGTTCTCCATCCAGTTTGACTGGAGAAGTTTAACTAAGAAAATTTATCACGAGTTAGAGCTGAAATGATCTCCATATTTTATTTTATTTTATTCCATATTTGTTGTCGGAATAAAGTTTTTTTTTTGTTTCACCTCCATTTCCTGTTATTTTTGCCTCCATGCATTCATTTTGTTTGTTTTTCTGTTGTTTTCTGTTTGTTTGGTTTATATACGTGTGTGTGTGTGTGTGTGTAAGGAGCTGCTGTTGAAGGATGAGGAGTGTGAGAGGTTGTCTAAAGTCAGAGACCAGCTCGGCCAGGAGCTGGAGGAGCTCACCGCCAGTCTCTTCCAGGTCGGTCCACCTCTCCTTCATCGCTCCTCCTCATCCTCCTCTTCGTCTGCTTCCTGTTCTTCTCACCCAGCAGCCAATCAGAAACAGGACAAAAGGAAACAAACTTGTACATTTTCCCTCTCACTTTTCCTCCCAGAAGCAGCTGGGACTCTGTGTGGTTTTCTTCATTTCTTGTCGCTTTCTTCATCGTTTTTATGACGTTTGTTTTTGTTTTGAACGTTAGCGGTGAGCTAAGCCGTGAAACGGTTGCAGAAACGTTTTGTTTGTGTTTTCCAGGAGGCTCATAAGATGGTGAGAGAGGCAAACGTGAAGCAGGCGAACGCAGAGAAACAGCTGAAGGAAGCTCTGGGCAAGGTGGGCTTTATTCATACGATGCTTGAAATCCTTGAAAGTGCTTGGATTTTGGTGTTTTCAAGGTTTGGAGAGTGTTTGATATTCAGACCAACAGTTTTGTAATAAAGTGCGATCTAATGTTTGATTAAAGCCTAAATTTGGAGTTGAAACCAGATAATTTCATACTTTTTATCCTCACAGTCTGAAGTTAAATCAGACTAAACTTTTCTTGTTTCAGTTGGAATCACCAAAATGATTTCTGTTTGCTAAAAGCCGGAAAACTTTGTGAGAACATTTTTTACTTTTTATTTTACTTTATCTGTCTGAATGAAACCCTGTTTTGCTGAGTATTCCCCGTCAGAATCAGATGTAGATGTGATGATTAGTGATGGCTAAAGAGAAATGTCTCCATCAGATCGACGTCCTGCAGGCGGAGGTCCAGGCCCTGAAGACGCTGGTCCTCTCCTCCCCCACCTCCCCCGTCGCCGAGCTCCCGCCTGCAGGCAAGGCTCCCTTCAGGAAGGGCCACAGCCGCAACAAGAGCACCTCGTCCGCCATGTTGGGGTCGCAGCCCGACCTGGCCGCCACGCAGCCCATCGTCAGGGAGTGCAGGGAGGTGCGGACCCAGAGTCTGTCCAAACGTTTTATTGAAGCTTCGCTAACGCTGCGCTGGTTTTCTGCAGGTGGACAGTCAGCTGTTCGCTGAGTTTAAAGCGTGGAAGGAGGCGCCGACGCTGGACCGGAGCTGCAGCTTCCTGGAGAGAGTTTACCGGGAAGACATCCACCCCTGCCTCGCCTTCAACAAGAGCGAGGTGCAGAGACTGAGCTGGCACACAGTTAGCATACCGAGCTGACACACCGAGCTAACCGCTGCTGACACACCGAGCTAACCGCTGCTGACACACCGAGCTGACACACCGAGCTACACACCGCTAACACACCGAGCTACACACCGCTAACGCACCGAGCTACACTCCGCTAACGCACCGAGCTACACTCCGCTAACGCACCGAGCTACACTCCGCTAACGCACCGTGCTACACTCCGCTAACGCACCGTGCTACACTCCGCTAACGCACCGTGCTACACTCCGCT
>NW_015113176.1:143269-186413 GCF_001443285.1 Poecilia latipinna | reverse complement strand
GAGCTACACGCTGCTAGCACACCGAAGCTAACAGTGAGGAGTTCGCTTTAATACTAATTGAATTTCTGTCCCTGGTTTTCAGTTTGTTCTCTCTCCTCCAGCTGGGTTCGGCCATCTTGGATGCCGTGGAGCAGAACACGCTGAGCGTGGAGCCGGTGGGTTTCCAGCCGCTTCCTGTGGTCAAAGCGTCGGCGGTGGAATGCGGCGGCCCAAAGTGAGAAAACACATATTTCCTCTTCCTCCTCCATCGAACTTTCACTCCATCTTCATCTTCCCTTAATTCCTCCTCTAGCGGGCGAAGGGCAGCGCTCGTCACGTAAGTCTGACTCAGCATTCTGCTGCCATCGCCCCACCTGGCTCCTCCAAACACTCCTCTAACTCTCTCCTCCAGCGATCAGAGCCGACCTCTCCTCTTCTTCTCCTTCCTCTCTCCTTGCCTGTTAATCTGCAGATTGATTCTTCTTCTTCTTCTGTTTCTGAAGCGAAATGTTTCTGTTTCCGATAGAAAGTGCGCCCTGAGCGGTCAGACCAAAACCTGTAAGCACAGAATCAAGTTTGGAGACTCGTCCAACTATTACTACGTTTCTCCTTTCTGCAGATACAGAGTAAGTACAGACGCTGCCCCCTGCAGGACCAAACCATCACTGCAACAAAATCACCACATTTTATCAAATTGTTCTGACAATTATTAATTTTGCTGAAACTGAGCTGCTTCCGACATTATACGCTAGTTTTGTCTTGGGTTTTTTCACATTTTGATTGTTAGGTGATTTTATAATTTTAAATAATTGATTTTTTCCCCACACAAACTAGATTCTCTACATCAGAGAATTAGAGCGACGCAAAAACAAAAATAATTCCAAAAATAAAGTAATAAAATTACCAGAATAAAGTAGCAATATGACAATAAAGTCTTAATTTTTCCAGAATAATTTTGTATGTTTCGTTTTTATTATCGTCTCTAAGAAAATACTGAATAAATAAATTGAAACTCTGAACAGTTTGATTTTAATATTTTAGAGATTCATGGAAAAATGATAAATTAATTTTCCATTTCTACATTTTCAGTGTTTACATTTTACTTTTTTCTCCATCAGAATCATTTATCTCCTGTATCCTGAGATAATTACTGAAACTTCAAATCAAAATTAAAAAATATTATTTTGAGTGAAATCAATGAAGTTAAATTTTTGTTTCTTGTCCTTCTTTGCAGATTAATCTCTATAAATCAGAAACATTAAAGTTGTATTATTTCAGTCATTTTGTTAAAGAAGTGAATTTATTGACAGAATTATCTTTGTCATTATAAACTAAATCACTGAGATTATGACTGTTTACATGTTTTTAAAGTTTCACAATAAAAGCCTCTGACAGAATCAGGAAAACGATCTGAGAATAATAAATCCTCCAACAGGGGGCGCACTTTCCCCACGCTGATGCATTTAATCCGAATATTTAATTTTCTGAGGACTAAATGTTTAAGTTATTTTTCTGTCTGCCGGTCCAAACAGTAACTCCGTCTGTCCTCCTCAGATCACAGCGGTGTGTAATTTCTTCACCTACATTCGCTACATCCACCAGGGTTTGGTCAAGCAGCAGGACGGTAAGCAGATTAAATAATCCCGTCCAGATTAACAGACGGTGGATTTTATGTGATGTACCAACTCTGGGCTGTTTTCTGGAAGCAGCTGATTAGAATCTGAAAAGCTCAAATAACACCTGACCTCTGACCCCAGATTAAAAAGAGGAGCAGCAAAAGCAAAGGAGGTGGATTAGCAGAGCAGCTAGCAGCTACCCATCACAATGTTATAAACAGTCTTCAGTCAGAGGCTCCTTCACAAGCTTGAAATTTGTAACTTTTAGACAATTTTTTGTAGCATTTTCAACAAATGACACCTAAAACCTAAAAACGGAACTGAAATGAAAGTTTAAACACAAAAACACATTTTCTACTGTAGATTTAATTCAGAAGATTTGTGGTTCTAAACAAATCTTCTTGATCAAACTGTGTCCTAATAATGAATCTTGTTGTTGCAGCAGAGCAGATGTTCTGGGAGGTGATGCAGCTCCGCAGGGAAATGTCCTACGCAAAGCTCGGATACTACAAGGACCAGCTGTGAAGCCGTCCAATCACAGCAGAGCCTGACCAACAAGTCCCGCCCCCCTGCAGTGTGAAGGAAGGACTGTTTTTGTTCCTGGAAGCCGCGGCGCGGACTGAAAGGCCGCTAACGATCCGGATCGTTCTTTAGGTTCTGTTCGCTTCGTTTTCATTATGTGACACTAAAAAAAGCTTCTCCTTGCATTTAAATTAAATTATAATAAATCAGAAAATACTTGAACTGTTGTGTAATAAGCTACGAGCCTGAAGGAAAAAACACAACAATTTATAAACTTCATAATATTTCAGTAACTTTGCAGTTCATAAAATCAAAGTTTCACATTTTTGTGGAACAGAAAAGCATCCAAAAGTATTTCCAAACGCAAAAAAAATTAATTTCACTAAATTTTCCTCAAAAAAAAAAAAACAATTAGAAAACTTTGAAGTGTTTCTAAATGTTTTGCCAAACAAAACTAATTTCTTTATTTTTGCAACTTGGTAACTGTCCAAGACATTTATCTTTAATTAGTATTTTGGAGAGAAAAGCTAAAATATGAGAAAACTTGAACAGGAATTTTTCTTTTCATTAAAATTTATTTCAGGAGTATTTTTGTTTTATTTCGCATGTTGCGAATTATAATCGGGTGTTAAATCCTCATTCCTGTAAACTGAAGCTTTTTCTTTTAAAACAAACTAAATCTAAAAAAATCCCTATTTTTTTACCCAGAATTTATTTATTTTCATTTTCAGATCAACTTCATTCCAGAAATGATTTATTTTATTTCCATTAAAATATCCCGAATTAGCCCTCAGTAAATATGAACTGATTTCCTTTTTGTCATAAATGTTTTGTTTTATTGTTATAAAATATTTAATTTACATTCAGGCAAATTTTACTGAAAATCTTTGTAAAATTTAGGTTTTTTTGTGTCAAAAATTTGCCTTAAAATATGGACACGTGTTTTTGTTTCCCCTCAAACTGACATGAATGATTACATGTTGATCAGTAACTTAGTTCTTATAATCACTGTTTTGTTGGTAGAAATGATTCTTGTGGTTTTGTGCGGATGAAGGCCTGAACACAATAATCAGTCAGTTATTGTTTGGAGACGAAGCTTTGTTGAGTTTATTTTTGCTGTTTTGTTTGAGACGTTTCTGGTTGGGGGAAACTTTCCGTTGTTTTCTCCTGCTGTTTACCTGCAGCGGTGTTCTGTGACGTTTGGTTTCATTTTAAGCAACGCCGTCTCTCTCCCGGTTTGGTTTAGTGCCTTTTCTCTCAGACACTCTGAAATAAAAACAGTGATACCTCTGGAACGGCGGCGCTCTGCGTGAATCTGTTGGTCCGACAGGAAGCAGCTGGAGCTTCGTTTGGTTGTCCGGTGGTTTCGGATCTTCATCCTGCTCTGTTAGGTTTTGGTATTTAGCAGCGGATTCCTGGCTGACATGATGAAGAAACTCTGCAGGTAGGTCTGACCATCGCTCCTCTAGCAGAGAAACTGACGTCTGATACTGGAAACAATTTCACATTAATAGATGATCAAATAAAAAAGTCTCAGGTTCCTCTGAAGTCTGGAATTTGGCTAATTTATTTGCCAAACTGTGGCAGAAAAAAGTTAATTAAAAATAACTTCATCACTTGGACCAATGTTTAAATGTTTGATCCAAATATCTTCAGGTTTTTTACGCTCCATTAAGACAAACATATCTGCCATAAACCTTCATGGAAACCTTGTATTTATAGTTAAGAAAATATTTAATGTTACACATAAATGTAGATTTTTTTTATGTAAAGAAATATTGTAAAAAAGATATTTAAAAGTAAAAAATGAAAAAAAAGTTGAAAAAATAAAGTAACCTTTAAAAAAACTTGAAATTAAATTAAAATTCAGAAATTAACACAATTGAGATGTTTAAAAAACCTAATTTGATCCTTTATATATTTTATCTAAATAAAATAAACCTGAATCTTTTTTGCCTCTGAAATTAAAAACGTGAATTCCTCCATGAGGCTCAGGTTGGCATCAGTTCAGACCTTAATCTCTGAAAAAGCCTCCTGTTGCCTCCAAGGCGCTTTCATTTACATAAATCCCCTGAATGCATCATCGTAGGAGCATATGGAAAGACGCCACCTGGTGGTTACTATGCGCCACTGCACCTTCAGGATAACATGTTTCACTCAACATGATGGCAGTTCTGTGCAAAAGTTTTAAATGGGCGAATTTCTTCATGGTGCGTTCACTGACCAGATAAAGGTCAGAGTTTTGAGCGTTACATTCCTGAACTGTTAGATGTGAGATATGGAAAGCTGTGAAAGATTTAATCAGAGAGTCGGAGCAGATTTACAAAGAATGATCAGTAGTTTATTAAACTCAGTGATTTTAACTCGTTTTGTGACGTCAATGATTGAATCGTTTCTCTGCAGGTTGTAGGAATGAATTTACCAAACGATGATGCTAATCCTCATGATCAGAAACGCACAGTCCGTATCCTCGGCCTACCGGGGCCACAGGCCCCAGGCCAGGCCCGGCAGGAAGAGCGCCACCAGCACCGAGGAGAACAGGTTCACGGCGTTGTTGTCCATGATGGGCTTCCCGCAGATCCGCCTGGTGGTGGCCGACTCGTAGCTCACCACCTTCCCGATGCTGGAGTCGAAGCCTGCGGGCGCAGAGGGCAGCGGGTTGGTGAACGCGGCTTTAACCCGGCAACCAGACGGCGAGCGTCAACTGACCTGAGTACTGCATGTGAGCGCCCAGCAGAGAGTCCAGCATGGAGCCCAGCAGCCCCGCCACGCCGCCGTACAGAACCACGGGCCACTGCGGGTCGGCCAGCTGCAGGTCACCCACCACCAGGAGCTGCGTCACAAAGTAGGCCACGCCCACCGTGGCCCCGCCCAGGAAGCTGGCCGCCAGTCCCACCGGAGTCACGCCTCCGTTAGTTCCTGGAGGAAACGGTAAAAAAAAACATTCAGGAAGCTTTTCAGACGCTTTTTAAACCTACAGAACTGAAACGATTAATCACGAGTAGTACAATTAATCGATTATTGAAGAAATCATCAACTAATTGAATTAATTGATTGTTAATTGGAGAATTCAGACTTGGAGGCCATTTGCTGACAGAACCCTGAGTAATAAATCTCAGAAGAGATTCTAGAAAATTCAGACCATATTTGTATTTTCAGATACAAAAATATTTTCTAAAAATAATTTAATTTTCAGAAATGAAACGATTGTTGATCATTTTTGTACAGTTTTGGCTCATTTACTGCTCAGTGTGTGGTTCTCAGAGTCCTGATTAGTAAACTGGTTGACAATTATTTAGATTAATCATTTAATTTATAATCTAATCCAGAGTAGATTACCTGATCAGAGCAGAACAGAGGAAATTTGCATCTCTTGAAATTAGTTGATAATTTCAGCAATCGATTAATCTGATTAATCATTTACGCCTCTGTTCTTCTAACACATAAAATCTGAAAAGTGTGGCCTGCATTTGCATTCAGCTGAGTGAAAACCTTTACTTGTTGTTCATTCGTCTCCAGGATCTTGCTCTGGACTTTGACTAGGCCCTGGACCTGAAGAGGTGTCTCACCTGCTGGGACTTCCTTCCAGGTGGTTATGAGTCTGGGCTGTGATTGGCTGAGGACCGGCCCCACCTCCGACGCCCAGGTGTCGCCGGCGCTGCAGGCGAGCGCGCCCAGCAGCGACAGGCACATCCAGGAGGCCGAGTACTGCTTCCCGAAGTCGATCGGAATCTCTCCAGGGCCGACCTGCAGCAGAGCGGCGGCGGTGAGCGAGGGGGCGGAGCCTGACGGCGAGCGGCTGGTTCGTGTTTTTACCTCGATCATGTAGAGCAGCGCCAGCTCAGTAGGAACGCCGCCGTTACAGAAAACCTGGACCCAGTTCCTCTGACCGCCTGGCAACAGAACCTTCAGCTTCATAACTTTTTATTTAACAATAAATAATAAGTTTGAATCAGAAGTGACCTGCGCCATCTTGGTAGGCAATGGCAGTGCGAACTCATGGCTTCAAACCAACAAAAAGAAAATATGTGCTCAATATGAAAGACAAACCTGAACAAAATGGCTGCTGTTGGAGTACATGCAGTAACAAACATGTAAAAGCTACGTCAGCTAAGCTAATTTTGCCAGTTCTTCAGTAAGTACTACAGTAAATATCACTGATATTTGTCTTACAGAGGAGTGCAGAGAACTCAGACAGCTGTAATGTCCTTATGATATTTATAAGCTAGGAATGAGGTGAGATCTAGTTGTAAGCTTGTGGCTTGTTTATTGTTGTCATAGCAACTGCCTACCAAGATGGCTGTCGGTTACAAAGCTCCTTGAAGTGCGATGATGTCACAGGAGAACTGTGACATCATCGCAGTTAAATGGTCTCACCTTCTTTATACTCGGCGTCTATCTTCTTCTTCTTCTCGGCGCCCCACCGGGTGAGCCGGCTGGAGGTGAAGAAGAATGCCAGCAGGGCGGAGAAGAAGCTCAGGTTGGCCATCGTCAGCACGAAGCCCACCAGGAGAGCTGCAAAGGTCAAAGGTGAAGCATGAGGTAACCTGTGTATCAGGTTGATTCATTTCTGTATATTTATTTTTATTTGTCTTCGGTGCAGCGGTTCTCTTAAATCCGTTTTCTGGTCAGACGTGTCACAGGCAGGTCGTTTACAGGAGCTAAGGTCAGGCACGGTGGTGGCAGCATCATGCTGTGAAGACAGATTTCTGCCACTACGTTTTCTAACTGAAAATCAAATCGTTGTACGTTCTCAGTGTTTGTGATCTCTGTGGCCACGTTTGAACCATTTGCAACGGGATCTCCAGTAGCAGTCAGTGTTGCAACATAACAGAAGAGACTTCTGACTGAAGACAGTGTCATCACCATCCTAACTGCTCGATATCCAGTCAGCAGAGGCAATATCCCATAGTAACATGTCCTGCTGGATGAGCAGCGCTGCTCCACCTCCTTTGCTTTTGCTGTCTGGGTGGAGGGACGCTGGAGTAGGGGATCAGATCGTTATGATGAATGAACTTCATCTTCCTCTCTCTGCATCCATGACTAACTTCATTTTCAACTCCTCAGCTGTTATTTGAGCTTTGAGATGCTAATCAGCTGCTCCCAGATGTAAAATAATAAAAAAAAGACTTGTTGCCATGGTTACACATCACAACTGTCCAAAAAAGCAAAAATGCAGAATCAGAGGAAACAGTTCTCCAAACATGCAAGAGAAATATGAACAAATATTCAGAAAAATAGCAAACAGAACCAAATCAGAGCTTCTCCACCATGCTGCCACCGCCGTGCCTGACAGTTGGAACAGTGTCGCTATGGAGTCTAAAAGCCACAACTCGGCTCCTTCAAACATAGTTTCCATCACCCAATAATAGTCTGATCAGAAAACATGTTGACAGATAAAAATTCAAGATATTTTATTTATTTTCAAGAAAAACAGACCAGATTCAGGATCATATCTGAGCCTAAACATCAAATGTTAAAACCCACAATAAACTCAAACTGATTCACCTGTTTCCTTTAAAAGTTGATGTAGTTTCATGTTGTATAATTGTCCCGGAATAAAAACGACGTTTCTAATAAATCCATATAAGGAGGAAATCAACAGAAGAAAATGAAAAAACATCTTTTTCCCAAAGTATGGCGACCTGAGCTCTAACTGCAGAATGTCTGATTTTCACGCTCAGAATCACCAGAACCTCAGAGAACAACGAGCCTCTGTGTCCAAGTGTTGGCTGACCTCTGACCTTTTTAAGGTTAGTGTTCTGCTGCTGTCTGATCTAAATCTGTGGGTTTTTTTATGGAAGCAGAATGACGCAAAATGAGTACAGCTGCAGCTGTTTTTAGGTCTAGTGAGGCTACAGTGTAAGCAGTGTCTTACCAGAATCTTCTGAGCCAAAGTTCAGAATAATCTAACACAGTTTATCGGCTCATTGGAGGCGTTGTGAACACAGCACGCATTGTTTCGTTTCCTGAAAAGTTTCTGCTGCAGCTTATCATGGGATGAAACGACATGACAGGAAACGACATGACAGGTTTTCATGGGAAGGAGGAAATCTGTTCCGGACCAAATGGAGAATGTGTTGAGTGACCTCATGATGTCAGCTGCTTAAATCGCCATTAAAACCGTCCAGAAAAGGTTTTTAGATCAGAATTCACTCATTTTATTAGTGTTCGAATGAAACTCCCAACGGGAATTTATTACATTTCAGGAACTACAAACTACAAAGTTGAGCGGCCTAGTCAAAGTGCAGACCAAAATCAGATTTAAAAATCTGATCTGCCTGAGCTGGAGCTGTTAAGGAAACGATAACGGGTAAAAATGTCTGCAGAGGAACCTGGAAGTAAAACTGATTTTTTTCCCTCTGAGCGTCGGCGCCAACTCACCGCCCAGCGCTCCGGACCGGTCCAGGCTGCGTCTCTTCAGCGCTCGGCTCGTCAGCATGAGGGGAACCAAGATGGAGAACAACCATCGCCATGGTGACACCGGCTGCAGGTTCCCTTTGGGAAACAGAAACAAGCCTCCATAGGTGTAGAAAAGAACAGAGTTCAACACTTTCCCCAATAAAATTCAAGAACTTTCCAGGTGAGTTTTCAAACTTTTCCATTCAGCTCCTTAAATATCCTCCATGGTGGAGGCAGCATCATGCTGTGGCAATATTTCCACTTTCTCAATTTTTATAGCCTTCTGTGAGAATTTACTTATAAAAATGACATTTTGCACTTACATAAACTAGGGCTGAAATGATTAATCATAATTAATCGATTATTGAAATAATCGCTAACTAATTTAGTAATTGATTAATCGTTAACTGGAGTTAAAGAACAATATACTGGAGCAGAAATTAAGCCTAAATTTCATGAAAAGTATTTACATTTAAGTTAAAAAAAAGTCTGTAAATATTTGTGACCCAGAACTAAATTAAACCAACTTCAACTGGTTTCAACTATTAACTGATTAATGCAAAAATGTATCAATTAATCTACAAGTGATCAAGCGTTCACTAGAGAAATGGTACAGTATTGCATGTTAGGCAAAAAAAATGTTTTTTTCTTATTCTGAAAGTTTTGTCGTTAAATGCAGAATGCGTCAAATTGTTCATTTGATTAATTGATTATTCATCCGAATAATTACTAAAATAATTGTAAGTTGCAGCCCTAACAAAGCAACATTAATACCCAATTTAAAACTTTAAAAACATCCATGTTGCTCTAGCTATCAGATAGTATTTTTAATATTTTCCAGTGGACTGTTGAATATCCATGACCTGGTTTTGAAACGGCAGCAGCTTCAGATCGATTCTGGGAAGAGCGCATGGTTTCACGGTTTGGTTTTACATGGTAAGTTCTGAGCTGATCCCTGCGGCGGCTCACCGGACACGGCGCTCATGGTGACCGAGACGATCCAGAAGGACAGCGACAGCGCCAGGGTGATGCACAGCACGATCATATCCGTCATCATCTTGAAGTATTCCTTCGACAGGACATTGTTCTCAGAGTCCATGATCATAGAGAGGTGCAACTGCAGAGAACAGATTTTTTCATATAATAAACACAGACTCGTTTCCACCATACGGGCGCTGTGCTAGAGGGGGCGCCAAACAACGGCAGAAATATTATTTCTTATCGTCATTTTCTTTGTTTAACTGCCGTTTGTTCATGTGTAAATGCAAAAATTGATGCTAAATATCTTCCCCTAAAGATGACAAAGTTTGGAAACCTTTTCTTTAGACATGTGCAACAAAACAACACCAAACTCCACATCAGCTATGAGGCACGGCAGTGGAGGGATGATGATTTGGGCTTGCGATGCAGCCTCGACTTCTCGGTACCTTGCAGTTTTTATTCTGTTTACTAAAATATTGTAGAGTGAAATATTAGATAATTAACTCAAACTTCAATGAAGAAACGCTGGTAAAAAAGAGGATGTGACTGAATAAATTATTTAAAAAGGACCGTCAGTTTTGCTGCTGAAGGAAGGTGGCATTTAATTCATTCAAACACACTCTGTACTAATAAACAAAGTTTAATGTGTTAGGTTGCTTTTTAGGTGGCGTCATTAACTTTACTTCGATAAAAACCTACATTTTCTCCTCGAGGTGACGAGAAAAATTAGGTTCGTCTTTAGTTACCCGGGTTGAAATAGTAAATAGGATTTCATTCTCTTTGAACATCTATATATATTTTATATATATATATATATATTTTCTCTTGATTGGATTTTGTCGACTAGTTTGTGGCATAAAACGGTTTAATATTGACAAGTTGCGAAATTTAAGACGTGTTTTGACTCACCGGTTTC
This sequence comes from Poecilia latipinna, assembly GCF_001443285.1. NCBI lineage: Eukaryota > Metazoa > Chordata > Actinopteri > Cyprinodontiformes > Poeciliidae > Poecilia > Poecilia latipinna. Next base: position 175,997 of record NW_015113176.1, on the reverse strand, counting down.
CATCGGAGCCATCCTAATCACTCCCTCTCGATGTAACATCAAAATTTAACCGTTTGATTTATTTTTATACAAAATTAGTTTTATTCCTTTTGAAAATATGGAGACAAATTAACTACTTTTAGCAGAATGGTAATTAATAAAACGAGCAGGTCCTCGTCTGAAGCTTCGCGATGACCGTTGTCCTGAGGGGAAATACGCCGGCGGATGAATCTGAGTGCCGGACTCATTTCCGCCAACAGCTTGTCTCTTAAAGTGACAGTAACCATAAATACAGCTCGTATTTAATTTTAGTGTAGCTATTTGTAGCTTCATGTATTCCGTAGATGTAATCCTTTTTATAAAATAAAACAGTTGCTGGTTTATTTTATTTTCACAGTGGCTGTTTTATTTTAACAAATATCTAAAAGCCAGTGTTTATAATGTCATTAAGATCACCATACATTGCTTCTGTGTACCTTTAGCAATATAAAAATTGTATATAAAATATTTATTAATGGTATTTCAATAAATACCATTAATGAATGGTATTTATTAATTATTAAATGACATAAATAGTTGTCTGAGTGAGTGCCTTGTGCACAGCTACGTTCATCTAACGCTGCAAATTCCTACGAAACTGATTAGTTTCAGCACCAGACCCTCTTTTTTTAAACCCATAAGGACCAATTAACTAAAATAGATATTTTGGTGTCTAGAAAATGATCTGTATCAAAAGCCAATGGAATGTAAAGTCACAAATCGGCAGGCACTGCCCTGTTACCTAGCAATCCAAGGAGAGTTACAGCACGTTTGGTCAGTTGGTTTTACCACTGCGTGTGCTGTACAATGGCTGCTGGAAAAGACAAGTGTTTTGTTGTCAACTTTCTATCCAGAAACCACTTTCTCCTAAAACATCTCACTCTGAATTGAGATTTTTTGCAAAAAAATGAAATGTCAGCTGTAATGAACATAGACTTATTCTAACCTGTTCATGAAGCATAATAGGCCACTTTTTAAGGTAATAAAATGTAGGCAACGGTTCCTTTTTGTAGATTTTGGTGGAAAACCACATTGAATCCATTTGAAAGAGTTTAAAGCAACAAAAGTCCAAAATTTCAGTGTGACCTGAGCAATATCATAGAAAGCTACAGAAAGCACAGGTAGAACATAGTAAGCTCACCATTTTCTCTTGTGCTTCTAGCAGCACGTAGTTCAAAGCTTCACTGGTGAAGATCTCTCTGCTGTGGTCCCATGTGACGGGATCGCATCCCAGCAGCAGGAAAAGCACCAGAGCACAAACGGCGCTCTGTCTCCAGAAAAATCCGCAGCGGAAACAAATACTCCAATCAGATGACTTTAAACAAGCTCCCAACAGCTGGTTGGTCGTTTCCCGTTCCCATGACAACGCTTTGAGTTTATCATAGGGTTCTATGGGTCTTACTGACCTTTAAAGGAATTGTGTGTGTTGGTCAGATCACACAGAAGCTGTTTATGGAGCTAAATTGGGGACATAAAGTTTATTCAAAAGAAAAGAAAATTGAAAGTGGAAAAAAAAAGATTTTCAAAAGAAAAAATGTTTTAATTACTGAAAAAAAGTCTGAAACTGGAAAGAAATTATTTGAAAGTGATGAAAAAAGATTTGGAAATTGAAAATAAGATTTTAGAATTAAAGATTATAAACTTAAAAAAAGCTTTGAAACTGAAAACAATATTGAAAATAAAAAGAAATATTTTTTTCAGATTCAAGGCTTCTTTCAGTTTCAGACATTTTTCAGTTTCAAAATCTTTTTTCAATTAAAATTATTTTTCTTTTGAACAAACTTTACAACCCCAGTTGAGCTCCATATAAACTCACACAGCAGGTCTTGATGCTCAGTTCCATTATATATGTATTTTGAGTGGTTCTTTGTTCTAGTTAATCTAACAGTCAGACTTCTAGGTGAACAGTTTACGACCCCAAAGCGACCCGTATGTGCAGAAGAAGAACGGAGATGTTAAACATCAGCGCTCTGTTTATGACATTAATAATGGCCGCCGCCCTTATTAATGTCTATGAAGGGCTTTTAAAGTATTTTCAGCAATGGAAGCCGACAGGATTGTCACAAAATCAAAGCAAGATGAAGGAAACCCAGTTAACAGAAACGGCATTTTGGATGTGGGGTTGGACCAGACTGGTTGCACTGGGATGTGATGCGTTCACTGACTCAGACTGCTTTCATCAGTTCGTTATTATAATTTTCAGCCATTGTTTATGTCGGGTTTATCGCATCTAGCGTCTTCTGATGTAGATTATGACACGTCTCACGTCAATGACGTAAAGGTTGGATAAAATCAGACTGCAGACACTTTGAAAACTATCAGATACGTTCAGTCTGACACAAAGAGCAGCGATTTCTTTAGGTTTATAGGAAACTTATCATTGGAGTGGAGAAGAGTCATAAGTGGGGTCCCCCAAGGTTCAGCCTGGGCTCCCTTCCATTTAATGCCTACCTGGTGACTCCAAACGGAAGCTTAGAACCAATAAATGTCCCATACCTTTCTCCAGCTGAACAGAAACTGAAGTTATTAACTCTTTTTAGGTCCAAAGTTAACACACAGCTTCAGTTATTACAGATAGAAACTAGAGGTCAGGTTGACATCTGGGTGTAGTGATAAACTCTGACCTGAACCTTCAGAGTTGCATAAAGACGGTTACAAAGTCGGCCTTCTGTCACCTGATGAACATTTCCAGGATTAAAGTACTAATGTCTCAGAAAGATCCTGAGTAGTGATGGGAAATTCGGCTCTTTTCAGGAAGTTGGCAGAAACGCGTCTCCGTCCTGAAAGATCTTCTTGAACTTTTCCTTGTTCTGGATTTTGATTCATACGGTGGCCTAGATGGTTCAATAAATACAAAAGCTTCAACATAACAACACAATTCAGAGTTGTTCTGTTAACTTCTGTTTCAATATTATTTATGTTGTGATTTTGTTGGTACAATTTTCGACTTAGTAGTTTTTAAAAATTCTTGTATTTATGTATTGCATAATTATTTCCTGAAAAAAAAAAAAAATTCAAATACATAAAGTCCAAAACTAATATAATATTGATGCTCCTTATGAGTAGATTAAAACTTTTAACCAGACATGCTGATTGTTTTGTGAAATATCAGAGAAAAATTAAACTTATAGAGACAGACAGGTTTTAGCTAAATATCTCCACAACAAAGAAATTAGTTTCTAATTAGAAATTCTGCATCTGGATGTCCAAAAACATTATTTTACCAAAAAAAATAAGATACAAGGATTAAGATTAGCATTTCAGCTGGAGGGTTGGATGTGATCACATTACAAAGGAACACTAAAGACAGCATTGAAAAGTAAGAAGAAACACCTAGTATAGAAACAAATCAGCCAAATTAGTTTGGAAAAATGAACTGAAATGGTATAACAGTAGGGTTAATTTTACTCTTTGAAATTAGCAATTTTTAAATTGGTAGCAAGCTTCACTTTAGGACAGTTATACTTTAAAAATCTAATAAATGAGCTGAAAAATGATGCTGAATCACATGTCTGCAGAGGGATTTGACCTACCAGGCGAAGAAGCGTTGATGGAGATGAGAGCAAATGTGGTTTGAGATTTTTTTTAAGCAGCTGACCGTTTTTAAATGGAACGAAGATCCTCCCCATCTGGAGCCAAATTCAGGGAATGTTTTATTAGCATCCACAGGATTCATAAAAGAAATACTAGCCTCGTTATTAAAATGATGTTTACAATCAGCAGTTTAGGGAAATCCTGAAGAGTTTGCAGAAAAGTGGGTCATACTTTTAATTACAACACATGCTTTCCAGGGAAAGCTTGGTTTTAATCTGATTTCTAAACAGAATCCAAGTTCTGTAACAACTACTTTCAGTAATTATAATTCCAGACAAATGTATGTAAATACAAAAATCTATTTTTAAATAATTATTTAATGAGAGAAAAGAAGCGATCCAAACCAACCTGGTCCTTAATGAAAACAAATTCCTACTCTCATTAAATTGTGAATAACTGTGAATAAAATTTAACATCAAACCACTTTCTGATTAGTTACCTTTTGTAAAGTTACACTGTCAGAAATTACAGCAATAATTTGGGTTATTTAGCCTGTGGGTTAATTTTTCAGTCATATTTTCAACATGTTATTTAGATCCAAGCTAAATATTGGAACTAGCTACATATTTATTCCAAAATCCAAATATTTAGCTCTAAACTAAATACATAGTTATCAAATTTAATAATTACTTAACTAGCTACCTAAGACGCTAAAGAATTCAGCTTCAAAATAATTTATTTCTGAGTATTAGTTTAAGCTAAATACTTATTAGCAAGCTAAATATTTATCTCCACACTAGTCAAACTAAATAATTAATTTGAAGCTAAATATTTAGCTTGATGGCTAATTATTTAATTTTCTAACTAAATATTTTGCTGGGAGATAAATATTTAGTTTTCATTCATCTTGATAAGATATTCAGTTTGAAACAGTGACATTTATAAATGAAGGAATACTATGGTGAAAAATGACTGAAACATTTGCCCCCATCTTTTCTTTTGATAGGCAAAATAACCCAAATCATTCATTTTTGACGGTAGCTTTACAAACTGCACTCCTTAGATTAAAATCAAACATACAGAATCAAGAAATGATTTAAGTAGAGCATGAATTAGGCTACAAACCTCAAGAAGCAAAACATCGTGCTCAAATCTAAAGATAATCAAGAGCAGATGAGAACCAGAACAAACCTGGAAGATTGTTTGTAAAATCTTTGTGTTGTCTTTATTGTCATCTATTTGCCTCAGGCTATTTCACATATCCAAATAACCGACATCTAAATTTACTGATGGACAGCAGCTCTCATATTAAAGCTCTTTATTTTTTTACTGCTGTATACAGAAACACAAAGTGTCCTGTGTACAGTTGTTTTATTCAGATTGTCTATGTCGATGTGTGTCTGTCCCTATCAAATAAACTTTATAATGATAATATTTCCACGAATTTTTCCAGTGGAGAATGTTCTATGCTTCTCTTTGCAAAGACAACTGATTCAAATTATTTTAATCAATCACAGTGAAGGGACATAATTGCATTGGCTCCACTGCTGTGGGACAAACCAGGATTCTCTGTAGAGAAAAATGATTTTGTGTCACAGATAAAGTCAGAGCAGCAGACAGAACAGTGATGTCTTTAATCCTTTGAAGAAGATTCTTGTGAGATGAGGTTGTTGCTTTGGAGATGTTTCAGGAGACTTGGGAATAAATCTCAGTTTGCAGTTTTGTACTCAGAAGATATCTGTGTGAAAGAATCTGACTGAAAGAAAAGAAGCAATCAAACCATTTTAAATGTACTAAATATAACTTTATGCATCGTATATATGTTTCTGTTTGTGTCACACACAGATTTTTGTGTGACACAGACAGAGAGTAGGGTAGACCTAATAAATCACTAGTTATGTAGCTCTATACTAATAAATTATTCGAAATTTCTATTCTAATAAAGTTTAAAGTGAGCAGTAATGCTGCTTTAACTGTCCATTCTGTAGTTGGATCAGTAAAGCAAAATAAAACGGCTATTAGTTCAGAACATCCCAATGACTGAATGTTAACAGTCAGCAACACTGAGTTTGGAGTTCAATAGTAACTAGTTATTTACTAAAGTAATTTTTACTGTGCTGTACTTTTTACTTTTAGAAATTGATTTGGACAATGGTTTTTCCAACTCAATTTCCAAAGTTTTGGCTGCTTATATTATTTTGTATGACGGAGTATTAGGGCCATAGTAAGAAAATACAAAAACATAAAGTAAAATTACCATATGTGAATAAAGTCTAAACATTACTAGAATAAAGTTTTACTTGTCTTTTGAGTCAGAATATTATGACTTTATTCTTATAATTATATACTTTAGTTTTCTTAACGTGGCAATGCTCGTAATTACTTCGTAATTTTGTAATTCTGCTTTTTAGATTATTTTCATTTTGCTTTTTAATATACCAAAATTTCCACATAATTTTATGTTTTGGTTGGTTTGATTATGTAATTTTTAAATATTAAATTATTGGTGTTTTGATCAGTTACTCAGTATTTGAGTCGCCTTTTCAAACTTTTTTTCACTCTTGAGCAGCTTCTTGGATGGCTACTTTTTACTCTTACTTGAGAAATTTTTTTGGATACTCTACTCACCTCTGGGAACACTGAGGGCCAAAGGTTTATCAGGCATCGTCAAAATTCAATCGCTTTCTTCCCAGGAGTTCGTTTGTCCTTCTTAGCTTTCCGTAATGTTTACATCCGGTTTTGCCAAAATGGCGTCGGAACAATAAACGGTTAGCCAGTCTAACACATAAAACAGCATATGTGTTTTTCCAGCTCATATTTTTCGCTTTTCTTTAGTTTAATATGAACATTTACGCTCTTTTCTTGTGTAAATCTCAGCCTGTTGGCTAACACCGAGCAGCCCGGAGCCATGGCGGAGGTGGAGGAGCTGCGGCCCGTCCCGCGAGAGAGAGCCATCCTGGAGAGCTTCTTCGCTCAGCTAGGGATGTTCTCCTTCGACCGGGCCAAGGACTACGTGGAGAAGGAGAAGGACAGCAGCCGGAGCTCCGGGGCCATCTGGGGCTCCCTGCTGGCGGCGCTGGCTCACCTGGCCGCCGCGGAGAAGGTGTACCACAGCCTGACGTTCCTGGGCCAGAAGATAGGTAACCGCTCACCTGGAAGATCCGCTTTAAACGTGGCCGAGAAATAATTAAAATCACAAACACGGCCGAATAAATCAAAAACTAATCTTCAAAGATACGACACACCGACGGGCAAAACTTTATGACCATCAGCCTGTTTGTCGTGATGGTTTATAGAACTATGGAGACATTTAGTGCCACTTTTCTTTGCAAAGCAGCTTAATTTAATTAAAATTAGAGTGTTTTATAGCATGAATGGTCTATTTAAGGTCCAGACTTTAAATAGGCCATTCAGAAACCTTCATTTTATGTAGCCAGAGTTGGATTTGCTGAGCCGTGTTGAATGATCTTGAGAGAAACAAAAAGTCCAATTGGCAACCCACCATATTCTGTACAACTTAACAAAAGTATAAATGTTTCTGGTAAAAAAAAATAAAATAAAAAATAGAAATGATATGAATAACTGAAACTCTGATAAAAAAAAATGCATTTTCTATATGTATCTTACAGAAAAGTAAAGTTTTTTGTGCTTCTCTGTATATTGAGTGTAAGATGAATAAACTTTCTTAATGTTAAAGTTTGTTTGATCTGAGATGTTTAATCAAGTTAGTTTGTGCAGCACATTTCAGCAGTTCAAAGTGCTTCACATCATAAAAGCAGTCATAAAAGACTGTAATGTAAACATTACATTTTGTCAGATGTTGTCGTTACACATCAAAATGTTTGTCAATATTTCATCTGTTATGCTTCATAAGTAACTATAACAGCCGGGTTTATAGTTGTAGATTTAGAGGAACTCACTATTTAAGTGGAAAATATTATTTTAACGCAGTTAAGGCTGCTGAAAGCCGCCACCAGATGGCGCTGTAGTTGCTGCATTAAGATGCGACAGTCTGTCCAAATCAGCAGCTTTGAAAAAAAAAAAAAGAAGAGGTTTATGATCTCAGTGGGACTTTTCTGGTTAAATAACGGTGAAATAAAAAAAAAATACAGATAAAAATACAGATTTTCTCTGGTCTTCCCTGTACAGGTGGCCAGTCGTTCTTCAGCCGGAAAGACTCCATCCGCACCGTCTACACGTCGCTGTACAACGAGCTCAGGAAGGTGGTGACCATGGGGCGCCACAGCCAGCCCTCCGCCTCCTCTTCATCATCCTCCTCCTCCTCCCTGGAGGACCTCCTGTCCCACCTGTCGGAGCAGCTCTGCCACTTCACCCAGGCCCGCATGGAGATGGCCGACCTGTACGAGAAGCTGCACTCGCTGGGCGCCCAGAAGAGCGTGAACTCAGAGGAGCTGGTGTCTGCGCTGGAGGCCGCGCTGCACAAATACAGCAACAAGTCAGTATCTGAGTCGGTTCGCAGCACGAAGCTTGAGGATAAACTCATGTAGCAGCGTTGGGCTGTGTTGGTTTAAATGATTAACTACCTCTGCATCATGAAGCATGTTCCCGCTATATTTAGAGGAGCAGAAGCTCCAGGAGAAAGTGACACATTGAGGTCGGTGGAGGGAAAAAAGCAGGAAGAGTTTCCTGTCAGCGAAATGGTGTCCCACTGCAGAAAATATCCAAAACAAAACGTTTTCCCCGTGTTGATGTGAACTAGTTCTTTTTAGGACTGAAACACTCGACTACTTGTTAACTGGAGAATACAGACTTTAAAACAGCCAATTTGTGAAATAAGAACATACAAAGAGCAATAATTACATCAAAATTGGACAAAAATTTGCTCCTTTTACACTTAAGATAAAAAACCTTATGATAGGTTTTGCCTCATTTTAATTGGTTAATAAAAAAAACTAGTCAACAGATCAGCCCTACATCGTGATGGAGCAGGAAGGGTTGAGTTTTTCATATGTTTATGTTAAAAGTATTTTTTTAGCTGCAGATGCATCCTTTGCTACAAATGGTCAAATGTTTCCTGAATTGTTTGCTTTTTTTGTGTGCATGTCTAAAAAATCATTTTAAGTGGTTAAATGAAAAATCTGCAGAATGTAATTTTATTTTTCAGGTTAATCAGTTAATTGTCAGAAGAATCAAGAGATGATTAATTGATTGGTCTGAAAAAAAATCAAGTTTTGCGGAATTTTCATTTGTCAAAATAATCAATTAATCAATCAAGCTTAATTAATCAATTATTCTGATGATTAATAAATGAATCATCAGAATAATTGATTAATTAAGCCTGTGATGAATAATTGTTAGAATAAACAGTAATCAAAATAAACAATTAATCAAATAATCCTGTTGATTAATCAAAAGAATTGATTAATCAATTAAGACTGTGATGATTAATCGTAAGAAAAAACAGTTACTACAATAATTATTAACTCTAGTTATAAAGTCGTTGCACCTGGACCCGACCTGTGCTCGTTAACCCGACCAGAACTGCCTGGCTCCGCTGCAGGTTCCACCACCCGATCCTGGCCCGGGTGGAGGAGGGCTTCCAGACGGAGGTGGACGTGGTGACCCAGCTGCTGCGCTGCCAGGCCCAGGTGTCCGAGTGGCACTTCCTGCCCGCGCTGCTCAGCCTCCACGGCGCCCACACCAAGCTCACGGCCTGGGCCCAGCTCTTCCAGCGCCAGAAGGAGACCCGGAAGAACCTGTTCGGCGGCCAGTCGCAGAAGGCCGTGCAGCCGCCGCACCTGTACGTGTGGCTGCAGCGCTTCCACGCCACGCTGCTCGCCAAGTTCAGCTTCTACTTCCACGAGGCTCTGAGCCGGCAGACGGCGGCGTGCGACATGAGGGCTCTGACGGCCCGCACCGCGCCGGACTTCTACGGTAAGATCTCCGCCTTCATCCGGAAGCACGACGCCAGCAACGTGTCGCTGGTGTTCGACAACCGCGGCTCGGAGAGCTTCCAGGGCCACGGCTACCACCACCCGCACTCGTACCACGAGGCGCCCAAAGGGGTGGAGCAGTTCCCGGCGGTGGTGTCGCTGCCGTCCGGCGAGCGGCCGCTCACCCACTGGCCCAACGTCATCATGATGATGAGCGACCGCGCCGCCGAGCTCAACACGCTCGACAAGGTGGTGCAGTTCTACGACGACAAGGTCCAGAGCACCTACTACCTGACCCGGCCCGAGCCGCACTTCACCCTGGTGGTCATTTTCGACGGCAGGAAGTCGGAGAAGGACCAGCACATCACTTCCTTCCTGCAGGAGATCTCCGGGTCGCTGCGGAACTGCAAACCGTTCAGCATCCTGAAGCCGGGATCGAAGGGGTGAACCACTTCCTGTCTGAACTCACAACGGGTCCAAACGGTTCTCTGACCAAAAATATTTCAGCTCCTGATCCGTTTTACCGCTTGGTCACTGAAAACAGCGAAACTTCAAACCAGTTTTATAGTTTTACAAACCAAATAAAGTTTTCTGAAGCTTCTTCTGTCCAAAATGTTTCTCTCTGGTTCTTTAAGATGAGATTAATTTATTCATTTGAGCATTTAGTGTTTACTTATCGTCATTTCTCCTGCACCGTGTTTGACATTTGGACATTTTGTTTTGTCGATCCAAAGATCCAGGAACAGAGGAAGACAAAAAGCTGGAAATATGACCTTAAAATCACAATTATAACATTTTAAATTAATCATTTTCTGAATTTTCACTTCAGTCTTAAAATTGTCATTGATCTCAGGATTCTGACCTTGATGTCAGTTATAACTTTTCAAATTAATTATGACTTTGATCTCAAACTATAACATTTTAAATTAATTAATTCTGACCTATCACTTTTTAAATTGACATTAAACTCAGAATTATGACATTAAACTTAAAATTGTTACTTTTTTAACTTAATTATGACAATCTCAGAATTTTGACTTTATTGGAATTACGACTTTAATCTCAAAATGTTTTTAATTCTGGCCTTAATTTTAGAATTCTGACTTTTAGTAATAAGTTAATTCTGATATAATCTAAGAATTAATCTTAATCTCATCATTATAACATTGATTTCAGAGTTCTGACCTCAGTTAAGGATTATGAATTTAATCTCAGAATAATGCAATTAACTGTGACCTTAATCTCATAATTCTAACTCTTTGTCGACTTTAATCTCAGGATTCTCAGTGAAGGCAGGACAGGAAGAGGCGGTGCGTCTGTGGTTTGAATGCTAATTTATTCAGGTTGATTTATGATATAAATACAACACATTGATACAATCCATTTGGCTATATGAGCTCCGCTTCACGGAGCTCCGACTTCCAAATACAGCAACACTGACAGACAGAAACCGATTCTGTTATTATCAAACACATTCAGAGAGAGCTCCCCCTTCTGGTAAAATGCACCAACATGTCATGATGCTACATGCCAAGGACACAATCCTATACATCAAAGTGCAATGTCACAATGGGTTAATGATAAAGTCTTAATTCAGGAATCTACTAAACACTTTTATGAATATTTCATTTGGAGTGCTGCTGCTCTTTCAGTCAGGACATGCGCGAGTGTAAGGAAGAGGACTGGGACCGCTGGCAACAAGAGAAATTATGACGTTAATCTTGGAATTCTGAAAACAGAGAATTCTGACGTTAATCTCCAAATTACAATTTCTGAATTCTGACTACAATCTAAGAATTCATATTTTAGAATATATTCATATATAGAAGAAAAAGACAAAAATCTGACTTTAATCTCAGGATTCTGACTGTAATCTTTAAATCCCGACTTGAATAAGAATTTAATCTCTATTTCAGAACTGTGACTTTTGATTTCTGACGAAACAGATTTTATTTTCCCTCTGAATTCTGTGAAAAAGTCTTAAATTCTTCTGTTCCAGTGGTGCTACAATCCTCTTCCAAATGAGTGGATTCACAACTCCCAAAAAACACGAGGGTTTAAAAAAAAGGCACTTTCACCAAAACACACACACACACACACACACACACACACACATACACACACACACACACACACACAGAGCCCGGTCCAGTTTAACACTCCACATTCACTGTGCTGTTCAAGTGTAGTTTTGGGCGTTTTCACACACGGAGCCCCACCCTGTTAGCTTATTGGAGAATTTAAGGTTAACTAGTGACATTAGTGTAACACACACACACACACACACACACACACACACACACACACACACACATAGAGAAGAGGTGGCATGCTTTTTGCACTCAGGTTGTCGACTTGCAGTCGTGTGTTGTGGCACTCAAGGCAGGCATGAATTATCTATTCTGCACTTATAGGGGAGCACGACGAGGGCGGGCGAACACACACACCGACACACACATACACACACACCGACACACACACACACACACACACACACAGACACACACACAGACACACACCGACACACTAGCTGCGTTTACATTTTTACATTGTCCATAAAATTGCACAAATTGGAATGACGATAATAAATAAAACACGGCAGTTTGGAAAAAACATTTTTCTGTAGTTTTTGCGCTTGGATGCTTTGTTTTTTCTGCTGTTTTGAAATTGGCATATTTCGTAAAAAGGCGATGGAAAAGCATCACATCACACAAGTCGTGATCAGCAGCAAGATGTTACTACTGGTGGAAACGACAAAGACAACGACAGGAAGTGGTAGGACGATGATGGCGTCTTACCACTTAGTTACGTGTGATCTTAATTGTTTTTTTACTCAATGGATGATTACGAATTAGTTTTTACTCTCCACATTAGCAGAATATCGGCAAAGCTTTGCACACATTTGTAATAGAAATGTCATTAATAACTGCGTTTTCATTGTCTGTAAAATTTAGCAAATTGGAATTACGAATATAAATTTGGTCAATGGAAACACGGGAATTTAAAAAAACTCCAGTTTTTAAAAAAAGTTGCTGCACTAGGAAGAGGTGGTTTTCAGATGTATTTGACAAAACTGAAGGAAACATCAGATCACATGTGAGCAACAACCGGACTTACCACGTGAACAAATGTGAAGTTCTTGAATTGTGTTTTATCGATATGGGTATAATATTGATAAAGGTTTGCAATGGAAACGCAGCCAGTGCCTCGCTCAAACAAACGAGAACAAAGTGAGGACGAGCCGCATCCTCCTGCAAACACAAGAAGGCCGCCACCGAACATTCAGTAAAGATGGCCGAACAGTCGTTAAAAAGCTGAACACATTCATTAAAGTTGTGGTTTTTTCTGTCACCGAGCGCCAGGCTGAGCGTAGCAGCGGAAACCGTCCAAGTCCTCCATTAGCCGACCAATCAGGCGGCGGATGCAGCAGCCAATCGGGTGTCTTTGGGGACACGACATTCACTTCACTGAAACTACGTTTTACGGGACTTTCCGCCTCACCAGCAGTTCTTTTAGCTAACCTTTGATTAATGCTTCGATACATGGAGAAAGAAAACTCCTACACACCAAGAGAGTACACACCAACCTGACGACACAGAAATATCATGGCATATCATATCATAGGTCATGTCATAGATTATAATTTGTTACTACATTAAAAGCCTTTCCTACCCTTTCTACCTTCGTGTTGATTAGAATCGTTAGCGGTACCCTGATCTCCTTCTGGCCCAGTTTTGGCCCGGGTCGGCCTGATTCGGCCTGGTTTGGCTCACATGGTGCAGGATTTGTCCAGCGGGGGCGCCAGAGGCGGGGTGCTGCTTTTGGGGGGCACCGCGGGTTTCGGTCTCAGGGCGGGGGGCCGCAGCGGGGCGCCCATGCGGGCGGCCGTCACCGGCTTGAAGGAGCCCAGGGCGTCAGGGGACGGGTTGGCGGGCCTGGGCGGGCCGGGCAGCGGGCTGATGGGGCTCATGGGGCTGAGCGGGCTGGGGGTCCCGGGCGTCCCCGGGGTGCCGGGCGTCCCTGGCGTACTGGGTGTGCTGTGGGGGCTGGGCGACTCGGAGGAGCAGCTGGCGACCGGGCCGTTCTTCACCTGCTCCAGCGTGTCCAGAACCACGTCGGGCGCCGGCCGGCGGTCCTGCCGCTCCAGCTGCCGCAGCTCACCCAGGGCGACACTCACCGTCTCCTCGATGTCCTGCAAACAGGAAGTTCACTGATTAACCGAACGGCTGCAAAACTAGTGAGTTTAGCTGGAAATAGATTGAACTCAATGTGAAAAAATCAAACATTTATTTAAAGAACATCATAAAAATTTTCCATGTAGTAAAGAGAAATGAAATGTGACGTTGCCATTTTGTCAGGTTAGCAACCAGTATTTAGAGTTGTAGGTAAGTGCGTAGGGATCGGTGGTACCAGTTGCACCAGTACCTGGGCCAGCGTCTCGGCGTCCATCGCTCTGGATCGCAGCGAGTCGCTGAAGCTGTGCTGCCCGCTGCTGGAGCGTCGTATGGGCGTTTCCTCCGGCCTCCGCAGTGAGTCGTGGCGGCTCACCGTCATGGTGACGGCGGCGGAGCGGCGCCGGCGCTCTGGGCTGTCGAGGGGTGGGGTCATGCCCTGGCCCCGCCCCAGGAGGAGATCTCTGGGGCTAAAGTGACCCGTCACGGGCGGAGAGCTCCGTTCCATCACGCCGCCGTTGCCATGGTTATCGTTGGAGCGACAGAGAGGGCGGCGGAAGAGGCCGTCGGTTCGTTTCCTCCTGTGGCTGTCATCAGGAAATTACAGAGGGTAACTCTACTTAAAAACTCTTTGTGCAATATTTAATTCAAGTTTCTAATAATGAGAATAGAACATTAGTGTTTAATTATATCAACCATTTCTGCTGAAATTCTGGTTCTATTGCTTCCATCTTTGTTTCTGAGCAAATTTTGACATTTTCAAGTTAATTCTTGTTCTGCCACATTTAGCCTAAAAGTGTCTCAGTGCTGCCCTCTTTAGGTTAAAAAGGGGCTACTGCCATTAATTCATGTTTACGTCACTGTGCTTGCATCACTAAATTCATCACTCGACTTTTGAATAAAAAGTTGCTGCAAGGTCTGAAAAGTGGCTAAATTTAGCGACAAAGTGGATAAATTGGCAACAGTTGTTTTCCTCGCTCTGTTCTCAAACGTAACCACGCCCTTTACTGTCTCTAGACTCCGCCCACTTCTGGGTTTTCCAAAAGGGGGCAGAGTTTTCTGCCAGGATAAATTAATTAAATTTTTGATCTTTGAAAATTAAATTGTTTTTTTTAAGCAGTGAACTCTGCCCGGAGTAGTTATCTTGTTATAATAAAGACGTGTTTTACAGTTTGTACTTATTTTGATTTTGAATTCATGTCAACTGTTTGACGGAATAGCAGAGCTGGGATAAGGTTTTAATTACGACATTGAAATCGAAATGATACGAGAATAAAATGTTAATGTTGCCAGAAAAAAGTTGGAATATTAGTAAAATACTAATTTTATGAACTCCAACACAAAAAATAAATGAGAAATGTTGAGAGTTTTGTGAAGTCTTGCTTTGGTGTCAGTTTTACAGATGAGGAAATATTTAATCTATTAACAAATCAGCATCAAATTCTGATCAGCAGCAGGACTTTGAAATGATTGAACAACTGAATGTATTTCAAAGGAAAAACTACAGATCTGACTGGTTCTAGAAGCTTTTCCTCATTAAAACATTTTTTACTTTTTTACTTTGCCAGTATTATGACTATTTAATTCACTTAATTATAAAAATTGTTTTAGCCTGGCCCTAATACTCCATTATCCAATTAACAAAAGGGAAGATTGAAATATAGCTACTTTTTAAAAAATAAAAAAATAAAATTCTGTAATTTATTTTTCATAAAAGGAAGCAAGAAAAAGTTACATCTGGTCTAAAAAAAAACATCTGAGGTTTTATTTCTAAGCCGAATCATCCGCCCTGTTTCATAGATATTAAGTCTTTCTTAAGATTAGATTCAGATTAGAAATGGTTCATCTTGTTCTTCTTTCTAGCAAAAAGTTTTTATAAAGCATAAAAAAAACATTAAGCGAAGTTATAATCATGTAAATCTGCTTATTTTGAAGCCAGTTAACATAAAAACCTCAGTTTTTATGCAAAGCCGCCATTTTTTCCATGTGATATTTGGTTTCTCAGGATGTGAGGTGAGAGGAGGAAACGTGGCAGGAAGCAGCAGATCTGCAGGTGTTTACAGGTGAGACAGGAAGCGGGTTTCGGTGTCGGACCTGTTGAAGTTCTCCGGCGGCCTGATGTCGGTCGGGGAGCTCAGCTCGCTGCGGGACCGCTTGTCCTCGGTGCTGCTGCTCCCCCCGTCGCTGTCAGCTTTCTGGCTGAGCGTATCGGACATGGCGTCCGCCCTAAAGACACAGAGCACAACTCAGTCGGGACAAATCGCTGCCGAGGCAACAAAACGCTCCGATCATCAATGAAGTGATCAATAGCAGAGAGGTGAGAGACTCCCTGAGTCCAATTAGTCTGTTAATCAACAGGGAGAAGATCCAGTTAGCAACAAATCCACTGAAATCCATCAGAGCAGATCGTCAATTAATCACACACTAATTACTGTTTCACTATAAAACAGGCTGGAGAGAAAAATTATGATTATTTTAAACAGAAAAAAGCGTAGAAAACACTGAGGTGATGCAAGTATTTCAACAATAATAATAAAACTAGTAAACCTTAATTAGAACATTAAAGAAAATATACATTCATTTTAATAATTTTATCAAATTAATCTTTTAAACTGATTATTTCCATATTTTGAAGAATAAACAAGTCAGTCTTTATTAAAACTAATAAAGATAATTAGTAGTTAATTAGTCATAGACTTTAGTCATAGACTAATCATAAAGATTAAATTTAACTGAAAAAATTAGAGTTAATAGACTGAACTCAATTAGAAATAAATCAAGTCTGGAGTCAAAATATCAAACAAAAATTAAATTCACCAGGAGAAATAAATTACAATTTCTTAGATTTGGTGTGAAAATAGATTAAATTTAATCAAAAATTAAACAATATTGAAATGAAAAAAATGAAAAGAAATCAGATTAAATTCAATAGAAAAAATACTAAAAACAAATTAAACTGAATAAAATACATAAGATTAACTAAAATAAGATACAATTACATAGTTATTTAATAAAACTAAAACAGCATTATGTTTCTGAACTTACATTTGTATGGTGAAATATGTGTTATGGTTTCTCAATTTATTACATCTACACACAAAATTGCAAAAGAATAAAAAAAACATGAAATGTGACGCATTAATTTTGTTATGCTAATCATCAATATTTAGGGTATTATTTCGGTCACATATCAAACTCAAGGTTCGGGGGCCAAATTTGGCCCCAAATAGTTTTTTTTATGGCCCTCTAGAAAGGCACATAAAATTACAGCCTTCAAAATTACGGTTGTGTGCCTAAATATTATTTTATCAATTAAAGCGTTTTTTTTCTGCCAAATTACATCGTGAAAAAAGTTTCATGTTTATCTTTAGAATGATTCATCAAATGCAGAAACGTATATTTATTCATATTTTAACAGTTTAATATGTAGGTTTATTGATAAATGTTGCCACAACTGGTCCTTTGAGAATATTCATGATCTTGATGTGGCCGGAAATAAAAATGAGTTCCACAGCCCTGCTTTAGGTAATGGCTTTAAGATATGAGTAAATATATAATCTAAAATATTGAAAATGTTTGCTTTATAGTTTAATAATAAAAATAACAATGAATAACAGTTATGTTTTGATATATGAATAAATTATTCAATTAACTGAAATTACATGTTAAAAAAAAATCAGTTTTTGAGTTCTAAAACATTTTAAGAAGTGATATTGTAATGTCGGACGTGTACAAACCATTTGGGACTGTTCACTCGCCTGTCCTTCACCACGATGTACTGATGAGGCACCAGGCCGCGGCTGCCGTTCAGCCGGCCCTCCCACCAGTCATGCGACGCGCGCTGGAACAGCTGCAGCGACGCGCCCTTCTTGAAGGACAGCTCGCGGCCGGACCGGCCCACGTAGTCGAACCGGGCCACCGCCTCCACGGCCTCGCCCTCTGCTGGGGAGAGACCAGGTGAGACACGGAGGTGAGGCCGACGGCATTCCAACAAGATGGAGGGCTTCCGAGCGGGAGTTGAGAACGAGGGATTGTTGCGTCTCCATGGCTGCTGTTACCACGGCAACCATCTCTCCACGAGGAGATGGAAAGATGGGCGTGTAATGCTGCGTTCCAGTTGTCCTCGGAACTTGGAAATCCCGACTTCCCAATCGGAGAAAAATCAACTCTGAAGTCTGTTTTTCCACTAGGAAACTGAGAGCAAC
The DNA here is from genome assembly GCF_001443285.1 of Poecilia latipinna. Classification (NCBI taxonomy): domain Eukaryota; kingdom Metazoa; phylum Chordata; class Actinopteri; order Cyprinodontiformes; family Poeciliidae; genus Poecilia; species Poecilia latipinna. The sequence goes on along the minus strand of NW_015113176.1, from coordinate 158,174 downwards.
TTTGACTATCCCCAGTTGCCACTTATAAGTACGGCTTCGCGTTTCAATATGGCCGCTCCTCGCATAAAGAGTATAAAAATATTCATAACCGTCGACTCGACACGTTTAAGTTCCGAATTCTTAACCAGAACGCTGTTACTTCCGGTTTAACTTCCCAGGCAACTGAAACGCAGCATGTGAAGGTCAGGGGTCAGCGCGTACCCTCGTCGCTGGTCTGGGTCTCGGTACCGGCGTCCGGCTCGGTCTCCTCCAAGGCCCCAGGCTCGCTGAACGGACTCTCGCTGCAAGAAGATGAAGAGGAGTGAGAGGATCAGGCAGCGAAGCAGACTGACAAACCGTCCATTCAGCGCGGGAACAAAAGGAGGAGGACGCGTGCACAGCAGGAGGCGAGGCGCTCCACAGAACCCGACAGGATGTGAGGATTTACTCAGGGTGGTGAGGAAGAGAAACACTCGTTCCTGCCAAACTAGCTGACAAGTAACATCTCTGTCGCCCTCACAGCATGTTAAGAGGATCTCCCCCAGCGCTGTTTACATTCTCATCAACTAACATCCTGTTTTATATGTTGTGAAGTAAGGCTGGGCACTAAATAATTAACAATATATCGCGATAGATACGTGGTTAATATTAATAGAAAATATGTCCGATAGAATGTGTAAAAAATTTCACTGAACTCCGAGCTAGACCGCACAGCATTCTGGGGGATGTAGTCTTAATCCCTAGTTTACGCGGCAAGGTTTTTATGTCCCAACCGATTTCCCCTTTCCAACAATCTTAAGATGTCACGATTATCGAGATAGATCTAAATATAGACTTAAGATATATCCCTTGCGTATGCAGGGTGTTTAGAGTGTCTGGTCCGCTTTTAAGGGCGTCGGGTGTCCACAAACTATTGCCATTGCTTCTTCCCAGTCGGCCATGTTTGTTCAGATTTCCCGTCTGACGTCTGAACGTTGGTGAGTGGAACTTGTTCGTGTTTGCTGTTTGGCTCGATACTACAAACTGTAGGACCAAACCTATTATATCCAACATTTCTTATCGTCATTTGTGTGTTCAGGTTTCGAAAATCGACCGACAATTCAAAATCTTGACCTTTGAACCAGGTATTAGCCGTTTAACCTCTGACGGGCTAGCTAACTCACCTTTTGGTTACCTAGCAACAACCTGTTGAGTGAAGGGAGAAAATAATGAGACTGGATAAACCAGGAAAGTTCACGTCACCAGTTTGGCAGTATTTCAGATATTTAAAGGAAAAAAAAGAAATAATATTGACTGATATGAAACCTTTTTGTTAAGTTTCAGTCTTATGTAGGCCTGTCACAGCAATACATTTCTCTGAACAATAAATTGCCCCACTAAATACTGCAATAAACGATAGTAATTATTGGAAATTAACATTTTGAGACCAGTTTCAAGTCATATATTGATAATGGCACAATAATGCAAGTTATCCTCTGAAAAATCAATAAAAACTTAAATTTTCTAAAGAAAAATTGGAACTGGAAGATATTACAAACACCCAAAATGAAACAACCAAAAACAATAAATAAAATGGTGGGGAAAACACCACGCTTACAACAGAAACCATAAGTAAAATGGATTATGATGTTTCTGTGAATAATATTTCCCTTCAGCAGAATGGAAATTGGAGAACTCATCTACTTTGAGGTTAATGTGAATAGAAAAGGAAACATTAAATAAAATGTGAGACTGGTCTCACCAGTACTGGTCGCCGGTCATGCACTTCTCATAAACCGGGCCTGGAAGCTCCTTGATGTCAGGAAAGATGTTGTCGTGGTGCAGGATGACCGTTTTGATGACCTCATTGACGTGCGCCTGGCAGGCCACCTGGTCCAGCGTGTCGGGCGTCGGCAGGAGGGTGGGGCCGAATACGATGGCCAGGTTCCCGGCGTCCATCATGTTCTCATCGCTGTACTGGGAGAGGCTGGCGGAGCAAGGAGGAACATTTTTCTTAGTAAATTGGAACAAATCTTTGGTCACTTGAGTCAGAAGTATTGGCACCAAGAAAAAAACAAGCAAATTAAGTCTGAATTGAAACAATCCTTAGTTCATTTCCACAAGCTAATAAATACAAAGGTTCCCACATTGCCCCTTTAAATGATCATAAAAAAAAACAACAGACTAATTGTTTTTAAATGTATAAGGACTAAAGCTTTGTACATTATCTATTTTTATATCTTTGAGCTGACATACTGACACACTCCTGAATGCCTTTCCTCTTCATCAGAACCCCAATTAATGCAGCGGGAACATCACACCTGCATGTCACACTTCCTGCCTCTCCATCCCTCGCTGTGCTTTCATTCTATATTTATCTGAGAGGCGGCAGAACCAAACTGACGACTAGAGAGGCTTGTGTTCTCTCTCAGGGGAAGAATGAGGCGGCAGACACTCACTGGTTGAGGAAGGCGAACAGGTAGCGCATCACCACCAGCGTGGCCCTCGGGACGCCCAGCAGGATCTTCCTGATGCACTGAGCTCTCTCATACAGGTTTTCCATCCCTGCAGTAGGAAACAGATTGACGTTTCCAGGCTTTGTTTGAAGGGACAAACTTCAGAGGCAAACGGACATGAGATGGTTAAACTCCCTAACTTTTCCTCCGGTTTTGCTCAAAAATGGAATCTGAGCATTCAGAGAGACTGATTTCAGTGCATATATTTATGTAAGCGAACCATAATTTATGTTGTGTGCATTTAAATCACAAACGTTCACTCAATACGTTTTCTGGCTTATTGTGCTTTACTCTGATAAACTCTTGCTCTACTTGCTTTGTTCCTGCTCCTCATGTTTGGAAACCCAGGATGGCCAAAAACAGGCAACATTTTATGTGTGTTTCAGATTGAAATGTGTTTATAACATGCTAACCGCTGTGTTCACAACTTAAAGGTGATCTATTATACTTCCTTGGAGAGTTTAGGATAAGTTTCTGGGCTATACAACACATGTTCATTACATATTTTGCACAAAATAATTCTTAGATAATAAGAATTTAGTTGTTTGAGGGCCTCTTCTCACTTTAAATCCAAATAAGCAGCTGCTGACCACGCCCTCCAACTCAACTTTTACACTTGCAGATGAAAATGGTTACAAACAGATGCGTGATTATATAAGCATACATCTTTGAAAAGCAGAAGTGGAGCCTCCTGCACAACCAACAAGAATGCAGCAAGTGGTTTCTGGCTGGTGAGTCAACAACTAAAGACTTGTCTTTTCCAGCAGCCATTGTACAGCGGTAAAACCAGCTGACCAAGCGTGCTAGATCTCAGCTTGAGTTGCTAGGCAACAGGCGGAACTCTTCTAGGGTTGCTAGGTGATCTGTGACGTTACATTCTGAAGGTTTTTGAAACGTTCCTTTTCCTTCACCAAAAATCATTAATGTATTCCCAATTCTTATTTTAAGAGCTTTGGTTGTTTTTGGAAGCAGTTGAGGCCCAAATGGAAGAATTAAAAACATGCAAAATGTGAAATTTCCATAATAGATCCCCTTTAAAGCCAACTACATATGGTGGGTTTTTGTCTAATCAAAGTATTCGTTGGATGAAAAAAGAAACAAAACACTGAAGAAAAATTAAAAGACTACATAATTAAACTTTGTAGTCTTAAAATATATAGTTAAGCATACAAATATGTTTCCATTTTGCATTTCTGGTTGTATTTCAACATTTTTTGAGCTACTATGACGTGAAAAACATCTGACAGTTATGAAAAGCTTTTGTTTGGCACTGCAAATAGGAAACAAAGCGGATGAAATGTCGAGGGAAGCTGAGAGTCTGGGCCGGAGGTAAACGCGTTCAGGCGGCGCCGTCGGTACTCACGGACGCAGGAAATGAGGTCGTTGAACCTGTCCTTTGGAAACAGAGGGTTCTCCAAACCCCTGAAGTACAGCTTCAACACCCCGGCCACAGAGTTGATGTCGTGGTTGCTCTCCTCGTCTATGAGCGGGTCGTTACCTGGGCAACCAGCAGAAGCGGCGTCATCGCCTGACAGTTTTACAGCTTATCGGTCATGTGCCCCTCTGACCTCACTGGTGACCTCTCACCTCTCTCAAAGCAGTTCTTGATGTCGTTGACCTCGACCTGTGAGCCTGAAACCCGGAAGATGCCCTGATGCTGAAGACCTGAGGAAAACATCTGGGTTTGACTGGAAGCTGCATCACACAGGTAAGTCTAACATCAAGCATCACAAACATCAAGCTGGTTCTACTTAGAAAAAAGACTTTGCACACCCGTTGATTTAACTCATCAAAATACAGCAAATATTTCTGAAAAAAAATTAATAAATTTCCAGGCCAAAAAACAACAACAGTCCACTTAGGAAAAAGTGATTCATAAAAATTCATATAAACTGAGTATTGAAGTCACAACAAAATAAATGTGAAGAGAAAATAAGAAACATCCAAGCTAAAAACGGAGACGTACCGTGTAGATTAATGTAGCGGATGCAGCTTTCCACTAGCAGTGGTATGGCTTTAGTCGAATCCTATCAACACACCAAGAGAGCAACTTAGAGAAAAATGTTCATTTAAATAAGAATAGAGCAAAAGTACAAGAACTGCATTCTTTCAACTGGAGGAGAAATCATCCAATCACAGAGAAGAACGGTTATAAATAAGTTTAATAGGGATAGATGTTGTGCTGTTGTAGGCATGAAATTATTTCAATTAAAAACTAGAATTAAAATGCTTTATTTTGCTGCAATTTTTTTCTTTCACATAATTTTTTCACATACTTTAAAATTGTATCAGCTGGTACAGACTGAAATTTCATGGTTTTTAATATTTGTTAACCTCAGTTGAGACTACATAAGTGCTGAAAGCTTTGGGTAGCTTTAAAACCAAAGTAAGGTTTCACCTAGCGCAGCGTCAAAGCTAATGCTAACACGTACTTTAATCTGTATGCCGATGACACTCTCCTTCATGTTTACATTTTTATTTTAGATAGCAGTCAGCTAAACGAGAAATATTGTGATTAAGCTGTTGAAATGGGCAGATTTAGATGTTTTTAGAGGAATTCTCAAATGTTTTAGCTAATCACAGATGACTACAAGCAAAACCCGACCGACCCCTGACCCCGGTGTCTACCTGGTGCTTGCTATGGGAGTTTTTCCGCCCACGACTACGATGAGCAGCAAAAGGAGGAAGAAATGAAGAGAAAGAGGAGTTTCTCAGAATTCACAGTAAAGTGGTGAAGGAAGCAAGACTGGTTATTAACCTGAAGATAAAATGAGCATGAAATGACAAAAAGCCTCACCTGGTAGTCAGTAATTCAGATTTATATCCTGCAACAGGAAGAACAGAGAACATTTAAAAACATGCAGATTATGGTGTGTGAGCCCTGAAAGACGTCGTTCTTACCCTCAGCTAAGGCTTTCTTTAATATGTCGTGTTTGGCCTGGAGTTTAGAGATGAGATTGCTTCCCTCTAAATACTCGCGAAACTTCTGAGGACGGAAGAACAGACACAGAGCTTATTTATCCCGGAGAAATCTGCAGTTTCTGCTGAAATAGAGCAGATACAGTGATTCACAGTATTATTTAAATTTGGATTATTGAGCCTCATATTAGCTGAAAACTAAACATTAAACATTAGATGCTAGATCTAGCATCTAGATAAATGAAAGCTGGAAAGCTAAATGTTTAGATTCTTAACTAAATATTAACCTACCAGTCTAAATAAATCAGAATATAATTTTGCTTTCAACTTTAATTTCTGAATTTTGATATTTTTTCTCAATCTCAGAATTGTGACTTCAACCAGCCATGCAAAATAATCTCTAAAATCCAACATGTTCCTCCACTAAGTTCTCCTGCTGCACAACTCTCGTCTTTGTCGTTGCAGCAGATTAAGATGTGAATTTTTTTTCAGAATCTTAAAAGTCCATGATGATCCGGACTGATGTAAAACAGGAAACACGTCTGATCTAAGGTGAACGATGTTTCTGTTCGCTGTTTCTCCAGTGAATGTAAATGAGACGCTTCGCTGCCGTTTCCTCACGTTGAAGTAGAAAAGCTCCGTCTCCTGCTGGTTGGCTCGTCTCTTGGCCAGACTGGGTTTGTTCAGGTAGCCGTCCGACACGCTGGACTTGACCGACTCGGAGGACGGGCTGTGGGTGAAGCTCTGCGACACGTCGCAGTCGTCCAGCACCGTCATGTCCTGCAGCGTGGTCAGAGTCGCTCCCCACGTCTTTTTCACCTGAAGGAAACACATTTTAAAAGTGCAGTGCTTTGACTTCCCTTTCAACCACAAACTTTAATGAGTTTTGCTGGGTTTTTATGTGATTGACCAGAAAATGAGACACTAATCTGTTAATTAAAATATCTGAAAAGTGTGGAGTGCCTTTATATTCAGCCTTCCTGAGTAAATCAGAGTGCAAACTGCAGTTTGAAATTTCTGCCTATTTTTTCATGTTGAAAATCTCAAGTTGGATTCACATCTGGACTTTGACTAGGCCATTCTGAAACTTTCCACTCGTTCAGGATTGTTGCCCTGCTGGACGGTGGATCTCCAACCCAGACTCAACAGGTTTGGCTTGTGTAGTGCTCGAGTTGTCTCCAGACTTTCAGGGTTTTAATCTGGATTGTTTTTCTGCTTGTTTTCAATCCATTTAATCTCAGAAAGTAACGTTTCGTTGCTTGTTCAGCCATCGAACTGCTGCAGCCTCTCGACATAAGGGACGAGCCGGGAGATTTACAGCAAAGTCTGACGACTTAAATGAAAACATAAAAACCAATTAGGGGATTTAATTCTTTACACACTCTTCATATGCAGAGTGTGTTTGGCTGGTTTTACGGGCCTGTGATGATCGGGGCGTGGTTCTGTGTGCGCTGGGAGCTGCTGAGACGTGCAGATGCTGCTCATTAATCCCGACTCCTTCAGCATTTTTATGCCCTTCAGGCCGAGTTAACAGCTGCCCTCTGCGCTGCACGACAGCGGGAACACAGACTGCAGCAGCAGCCAGTCGCTCTGCTTTATTTTGGGACGCTACATCTGCTACATTATCACCCAATTAAAACTGTATAAATTACCACGACTCAAGAAGTTCTGATGCAGAAAAACGTGTGATCTGGGGGGTTTTCACCCAGTTTAGTGTTTTTATTTCACACTTTGAGCAAACAGCTGGAAAAAGGCTCTGCAGGATTCATGGTCTCAACATAAATCCACTTATTTTCTGATGTGTTTGCAGGTCGAATGTCCTAATCTGTTTGGATAAAAGTTGCAGGATTGTCCGTCTGCAGCTCTGCGTAGTTGGGAAGCAATTTCTAAAAAAAAAAATAGTGGCAAAAATTTGGATTATTTAGCCTAACATAAAAGAGAAAAGTAATATTTTAACCATGTTAATTTATTTATAAGCATAGTTTAAGCTACATATTTAGCTCCAAACTAAATATTTAGTTAGCAAGCCACATAAGTATAATAGTAACTACATATTTAGCTAAACTTTAATTTTAGAAACTGTTGGAGTTAAATATTTAGCTGACTCCACATCTACATAATATTTAGTTTGCACACTAAATATTAGGTTAGGAAGCTAAATATTAAGTTTACATGTTTAGTTAGCTAAGTGTTTAGTTTGTAACATGTCGATGTATAATAAATCTTCTTATAAAGTAACTTTAGAGACTTCCTTTAATGTAACTGATGTCTGGTTGTTGGTGGGAAGCCTGTCCACTGTGGTTGTTAATGTTTAGACAGATTTGAGATCTCTGACCGTTGTCTGACTGCGTTTGTGAGTCTGACCTCTTCGTTCTCGATCTTCAGGGACGCCAGGCGGGTCTGGAGCTGAGTGAGGCGCAGCGACAGCTCAGCCTGGACCTGTGGCTGCGAGGCGATCTGGGTCGTCTGACAGAAGCAAAACGTCACCAACACAAGAAGAAAACACTGCAAATCCTCAGGTCAGAATCCTGATTCACTCTGGTTTACAGCTGCAGTAGCTATGTCTGTTTGTTGCCAATTATGACAGGATTTGTCCTCCATAGATTACCAGATAAATACGTATAGAAAGAGACGAATCAGGAGTTTTGTTGTTATTTTTCAGACTGAACTCACTGTGTCGCCCATGTGCGCCTGGAATCCGAAGCGCTGCGGTGGGCAGAAGGCAGTGGGGTAGAGGCCCAGCAGGCGCTGCCTGTCGCGGGCCGGGTCCAGGTTCTCCACAGCCCCCTCCAGCACCTCCAGGCCCGCCCGCCTGGAGGCTTCAAGGCTCAGTTCGGCAGATAGGTAGGTCCTCAACGCTCGGCTCAGACTGGAGTGGTACCCTAAGTCACAGCACTGAGAAACAATCAAGGCCAAGTTTTAAGAGTCCTGCAAACTTATTTCAGGAAAATCGTTCTGCATGTTTGAAGAAGACGCTGAGCGCAACTTCCTTCTTAACGAAATGTGGACCCTGAGTTGTGTTCACCAGACTGTTCAGAGTCAGAACTCCGAGCAGCAGATTGTTGTACTCACGTCGATGATGTCGGGCAGATCGTGGATGTAGTATTTAAACACGGAGGCATTGGTCGCCTCCAGAGTCAGTAAATACTCATTTCTGGCTTTCAGAGTCTTCAGTTTGTTCTCTGAGTATTTCGCCTTCCTCTGAGAACAAAAGGAACAGAACATTAAACACATGAATCCTTTCCTAGTTCTGCACTGATTCCCCTAACAGTTATTCGATAGTTCACCTTCTCTCTCATCTTCTCCATCTTGCGGGCGGCGTTGCGCCTCTGGTGGCGCTCCTCGATCCGCAGGCCGAACACGGGCTCCACGCCGCCGCCCGTCCCCGACACGCCCTTCACGCGGCCCTCCTGCCGCTCCGCCTCCCGCAGCTTGGCCTCCGCGCTGATCATCTCCGCGTTGTACATGTGATACGTCTTCATCACCTTGGTAACGGCAGCAGAAAGACAATTTGCACCTTCTGGTTCCGTTTCAGTCGTATGGGCGCAGAAATAAACGTTTTAATCAAGTTTTTTTACATGATAAAAATCCTGTAACAGACTTTAAATCCACTGAGTGAAGGTTAAAGCAAAAGTTTATAAAACTTAAAGCTGTTTCTTCTGCTGTGAAACAGTGAAAATGTCTGTTCACCGTGTAAAGCTCGTTCAGAAGCTTCATGAGGTCGTCCTGCAGCTGCTGGAGGATTTCCTTACTCTGACACAAAAGAAGAAAAATATCAACAAAACTCCAAAACAAAACGTCGTTTTCAGCCAAATTTACAAGCTTTGTTACAACACAGGCACCTAAAATACACCTGATATTCAGGATATTTACTACTCAACGTCTCATTGCAAGCAAGGATAAAAATAATTGTTGTGTATCCGTATTTCTGACAGCATGTAGCACCATTGTAGATGGAAACAAAAATTCAGTCAAAATTTCCTAGAAAAATTAAGGACATTTCTGAGTTTGAGATGCAGAAAACCTTCCAAACGTAAAAAAAAATAATAACTTTTTAAATTCAGAAATTTCCTTTTTTAATTTTCAGGCAATCTCAACATTTCTGAGATTTTTGGCAGAAATATTCTACTCCAATATTTTTTCTACGATGGTAAAACATCAAACACATTTTATTAAAACGTGTAAGTTTTGTGTTTTTCTCTATGGAATTACATTAAGCAACAAAGATGGTGTTTTAAAAATTTAGAAGTAAAAAATCCTCCAAGGAATTTAATATTTTAGAAGATTAATTGCAAAGTATGGAAGAGGATTATGGCAACTGGAAAAAAAAACATTTTAACTCAGAATTATGACTTTAATTTCAGATTTATTACTTTTTTCTTAATATTCTGACTTTTTTCTCAAGATTTTTACTCTAATCTCAGAATTCTGACTTTAATTTCCGTATAATGAGTTTAATGTCTGAAGATTGAAGTCAGAAATCTGAGAAAAAAATATTTTTTGTTTCCTTGTTTTTCCAATGGCTCTAATCATCTTCTGTAAACTACTGGACTATAAAACCCAGTTTCAGGCTTACATTCTGAGTTTTTAGCCTCATTTTGTGGCCATATTCTGTTGTGTTAATATCATTAATCATGAAAGCGGCTTGCAGAACATTTTCCTGCCTCTGCCTGAGTGAATCTGCTGTTCCTGTCTGAGCGCAGGCCTCTACATGTGTCCTTTTTGTCATTACTGCAGTAACAGAGTTGATTTTAATGAGAAGTAAAGTCTGCAGATCTCCGCTGGGCCTGCTGCGGACTTTAACAAATTAAATACACGCGCACGCTAACTTTAGCTCTCCGTGTTCATTATTAATCTGGCTTCCGGCTCGTCTTTTATTCATGCCAGCTAAAGTGCAGCGACTGCCAGCAGCTCTGAGCCGAGGACCTCCATCACATCCCGTGCCGCTCGGCGGACAGACGCCCAGCGGAGCCGGCCGCCCCGGTGGCCATGGCGACGCCGACGAGCCGCGCCCACCCCCGGGAACGGGATTCATCCATTCTGGGATTCAAGACGGTTTAGCGTAATGCAATATTTATGCTGTCACATAACTGCTTCCCCAAACTGCTGGGCTGTTTAATGCATGAGTTCAGCTTCAATTATGAATGCGTTTGTTTGTGTGCGGTCAAATCCATTTCTTCATCTGATGCTGCTTCTGGCTCTGAGCGTTTACAGACCCTCAGACTATTTAAGGAAGTAAATATATTTATAGTAATGAAGTGCAACAATCACTCTAGTAGGTGGTCATGCTTCAGATGCTTTGTTTGTAGATGCAATAAACCGAAAAATCTAGAAAAAATAAAATGCTGGGTCATATGGAGCTGTAGGAAAGAAAATAGTACAATTTGAATATATAGAAATATCTGATTTTCTGCAAAGGACGGAGTGAGCGCTTTTACTTTCCTCAAACATCCTGTGGAAATTTATGGAAGCCCATTTGTGCCACTCTGATGAAGAAACAAAAGTTTCATATGAACCCCATAAAACTGAAGAAGATGGTTTTCTGCTCATCCACCATAAACCTTTGCTCCTTTGAAAACGACCCAAACAACTGGAAATGTCTACGCAACAAGTTAAACCGTATCGTCAAGGCGACCATTGGTGATGTTTGTGAGCATAAAGTTGCTCTGGTTAGAAATGATGAAGCTTTTATTAAACAAGTGTGGAAATTTCATGTTTCCAAAGTCCAAAGTTTTTTACTTTTGGAAATTTTCTGAGCTTGAAAAGTCAAAAGCTTTGACATCTCAACCCCAGAAATTTCCTTTTTTTGGTGGAAATTTACTCCTTTCTTTCTCTCTACAATGGCCATAATACAGTGTTGTACAGTCACACTTCTCTGACGGGTTTGGATTATTTTATTACTTTTTCAAATAGTTTTTTTAAATATTTTAATTTATTATGTTTCCTACAGCACTCACCCTTTTCAGGAGCCGAGCCGAATCCTCACTGATGTGCGTCAGACGGCTGATGACGTTGTTCAGGTAGAGGTCACTGAGGGTGGCGTGGTCTTTGCTCTCCCTCCTCACCTTAAAAAACAAAAACATAAATCATGGTTAAAATAATTGATCGTTTCTCCGTGTCTCTGAGATTCCTTTGGAAAACACGTTAGCTCACCTGGTTTAGCAACAAGTACCAGCAGTTAACAGGAGAAAGCAGATTCTGATCCTTCCTGGAATTAGAATATTAATATTTTATAAATTTGGCTTTAAAATAAATATTCAGACATTTATTTGGAATGTTCCAAATTATAAAATATACAAAGAAAAAAAAAGAGAACAATGAGAAGTTAAAAAATAAACCATGTTTGGAGTCTTGTAGCATGCTAGCTCCAAATCGCTAGCTCAAATGCTAGCATAGAGGAAAGCAGATTTTTTTATAGCTTCTTACAGCTCTTTTCTTATTAACTTTAAAAGTTTTCCGTTTATAGTCATAGTTTGAGTAAATGCCGTATGAATACATCTAGAGGTCGTGATAAATCTGAAATTGTTTCAGCCATTGATGCTAGCCTCGCTAGCTGGTGTGATCATCTAGCTAACTTCCTTTGAACACATTGTTTTAATCTGCTGAGCTTGTTGCACTAATATTCTGGTTCATTTAGGAAGAAGAAAATAAAATGTAGAACAAAATAAGTTTATGTCTGTCGTCTCTGTTTTTGCTGTTTTCACATCAAGCTGGAGCTACTTGCTTAGATATCATTTATTGCTCTGTTCATTAACAACTGTTATGCTTTTTACAGCCACACCTCAGTGAATAGTCCTGAAATCGAGGCTTAGAGATGCAAATTTGTGTCTGGCCTGTTTTCAGCTCATAATATGTGGAAGCACAAAAAGTTATAGCATTAAAATACTACTGATACCAGATGACCACACGGAAATTGCTAGATTTTTTTTCTCGGGCTCATTTATTACATAAATAATACTTAATTTTACGACAGTGTATTAGGACCCTAGGAGGTAAAAAAAAATGTAATTTTTCACTAAAAAGCAAAAAAAAAAAAAAAAGATTAATCTCAAAAATTTTCTAGAAAAAACAAGGATATTTCTAAGTTTTAAAAGTTAAACTTAAGTAGAAGAAAAGTAGAAATTTTCTAGAAAAATTTAGGGAATTCTCTTGGTTTCAAAGGTCACAAATTTTAACTTAGAAATTTTCTAGAATTTTCTGAGATTAATCATAAAGTTTCTGAGTTTTTTGGCTGAACTTTACTGCCATCTGCAGTTGCTGAAATACACCATCGTTTAATTTTTATCCTCACATCACTTAGTTTTCTTTTCCAAAATGATTTCCTGCTAATTCCAGATGTGACCTTTCAACCTATCGCAGCACAGATTTGAGCGTACTTGTATTGCTGATGATCTTTTGTGCTGCGTGTTTTGGCCATGAAGCGCTCTGCGAGCTTCTCCAGGTTCCTGGAATACTCCGTCTCGATCTCGGCCTTCTTCCTGAAGAAGTCCTGCAGGTCCTGAAGCAGCTGCACCCGCATCTCCGTCTGCTGCTCCAGGCAGCGCTGCTGCTCCGCCAACTGGGCCCGCACATCTGCAGCACAGCCCGAAACACGACCCACGGCGGTAAGTGACAGAAAAACAGACAGATTTCCATTCTTGCCGCTGCTGTAATTTATGGGCTGATGTAAAAGTGCGATCGATGCCCATCAGGATGAGATTTCTGTCAATGAACTGTGAGTAACCAAACCATCAGGGGCAAAACGATGAGCATCATCTGGAGATAAACACAACAGAGCTGCAGGAAATCATGTTGTCTGCTGGAAATATTCAACATAAAACCTTAACAATCTGAAAAATACAGATTAATCCCCAGATTTCTGTTCTTTACACATGGACACAGTTTAAATTATAACCCAAAGACAATCTTCAATTAAAATTAACCAGCCAATTTAAATAACACAGCGGCAGCAATTCAAGTTAATTAAATTATTTTTGATTTATTCATTCACTTTTTAAAACTGCAGATTGTAATTAGTATTCATGTTCCCTCTAGTCTAATATTCCTATGAAAAACTCTGGTACAGCGTTAAAGAAATTACATTTCAGGTCCAAAATCCCTACATACAAAATAATTTGAATTGTTTAATAACACAAGTATAAAGGAAATTAATTTTTCTATCTGTAGCCAATTTTCTTTTATAGAGAAAATGTAAACACCAAGAATATGAAAGCAGCAACGGTTTAAAAAAAACCCCTAAAGTTCATCTTCCATTTCTGAGTTTTTGTTATTAATCTAATGTTGTGGTGAAAATTTAGAAACGCCAGTAAAGGGACTAAATGCACAATGTTTAGATTTTTGGTTAATTCTGAATTGATGTAGAACATTAATTTACTGTTTTGCTTTCCTTTGAGTCAGTTTATCACATCTGTCAAAATTTGAGGGGTTTGAATAATAATAATGTATTTTGGTTAAACACGTTACGTCAACAAGCTGATTAATGTAACTTTAAACAAACCACCAGATTTTTCTGAGCAGACTGATGAATAAAACGCCGCATGTCCCACAGGATCATCGCATTCACAGATTCGCTTATTTGCTGATTTTTTAACGGAAAATGACTCAAATTATTTGCAAATAATTCAGATTTTTTTCCGTGGAGCATTTCTAAAAGATGCAAAGCAAAATAGACACTGAAAAAAAGACTATTTTTCTCACAATTATGATTTTTGTTTTTCTTTCAAATTCTGGCGTTTCTAAAAGTCTGACTTTTTTTCTCAGTATTATAAAAAAATTTCTGGGATTTTTTTTTTCTTCTGCGATTTCTGAACATTTTCTAATTTCTTTTTTCTCAACTTTCAGATTTTTTTTCTTCAGATTTAGTTTTTCTCAAATTTCTGACATTTTTCTCAGAATTATTTTATTTTCAAATTTAATTTATTTTATTTTTTTTATCAGAATATTTAAGAATTAATTTCATTTCCGGTGGCTCTAATCCTCTCCCGTACATCAGCGATGTTTCTGGACATTTTCATACAAACACATGAAAACTACAAAAATTTCTGTGGATCACAAAGGACGAATGTAGAGCAGATTCAGTTTCTTCACTCATCTGAAATAATTCAGCAGCTTTCATTCGAGAAGCTGATTTTTCTGCAGTCAATACTGATAGTTAATAATTGAAATTTTATTTTAAACTGATAAGCTTCTTGTTAAAATGCATAATTGGCATAATTGGCTGCACTCATCCTCACAGATGAAGGCTGTCCATTTTTCTCCCAGGAGTCACCTTGGACTTAATCGTGTGACCGAAATGAAAAGGCAGCAGAGAAACACACACACACACACACACACACACACACACACACACACACACACACACGCACACACACACACACAGACTTGTAGTCAGCGTGGTAAAGCCTGGCTGCATGCTTCGCTGCTTCGCCGTGTTTCAGCGCTCGATCTTTCTGCAGCAAAGCAGAGAGAGCGAGCACTGAACTCTCTCTCTCTCACACACACACACACACTCA
>NW_015113176.1:91772-140397 GCF_001443285.1 Poecilia latipinna | reverse complement strand
AAGGCTGTCCATTTTTCTCCCAGGAGTCACCTTGGACTTAATCGTGTGACCGAAATGAAAAGGCAGCAGAGAAACACACACACACACAGACTTGTAGTCAGCGTGGTAAAGCCTGGCTGCATGCTTCGCTGCTTCGCCGTGTTTCAGCGCTCGATCTTTCTGCAGCAAAGCAGAGAGAGCGAGCACTGAACTCTCTCTCTCTCACACACACACACACACTCAGCAGTCCCCAGAGAGCCCATCCACTCCACTACCTGTTGTCTTGGTAACCACACACAGTGTGTGAACCATGTGATGAGGAAGGTGAGGAGCTTGCGAATGCACCATCGACTTGCACACGGCTTCCAGATCTCTGTGGAAAACTGCCGAGTCTGTGAAAACTCTTTTGTTGGATGCGACTCTGAGTGTTTTATTGATTCTGGCATCATTTCGCCTTTCTTTGCTTAGTAAATTAAAATGGCTGCCATCTCGTGACGCTCGCGTACGCCAGCCTTGTGGACGTCGGAGGCTGAAACGGTTTCGTATCATAAATGGATGTCTTCCTGAAACTTGAAACGCAGAAGGAAATCTGGAGGCTTTATTTCTTAGAGCAGTTTTATTTGTCCGACGGTTTAAAGCAGCTGATCAGTCTGATCAAAATGTTTCTCTTTAAAGCATTTGGTGGATTATTAATTATAAATATCTAGACAAAGAAAACAAAGGAGCCAAACACCACTTGGCCTGTGAGCTTGGAAGCTAACTAACCCATGGTTAGTTTTACTTTTATTCATGAGAAGCTGATTAAGCTCAGTTTATTCTGATTTTCTTATCTGTAATTATTTGTAGCTTTTTCAACTCTTAAGGTGTTATTCCTCCTGATAGTCCAGTCGACTCGGTTTGGTTTTGGACCAAAGTTGTAAGATTTGTTCCACCTCCAGCTGCTGTGGTTCTTTCTCTCTGGTCTGAGTCAAATCAACCTGTTCCCCTCCAGGCCTGTGGGGGCGCTACACCAAGAACCACTGAAGGAAACGACATGAAAACTTCTGAGCGCAACTTCCTTCTTTACCAAATGGAAACTAAAATGGAGGTGTCAGATTTTAGCAGTTGGAGGATTTCTCTTTTGACCACAAGACATTTCTCCTGCTAGCGCACTAGGCTATCGCATTTGTTTAGGTGGTCTCCAGTCCACTTGGCGTTCTCATTTGGATTCAAACTGAATCAGAGTTCACTTAAACTGAACTCAGACCAGAGTTAGCTTAGCATTCACACCTCACCAACCCAACTGACTTTTAGGTTTTTATTGGTTTTAATGTTTGAATAAATATTCTAAGTTAAGCTTATAAAGCTCATAGATCTGAAGAGAGGATCTTCCCTCCACACAAGCTGTTCAGAATAGCGCTGTTTGCAATAATGCTACATGCTAAATCACTTGTTGTTCATTGTTGATTGAATTTCTCTGTTGCAGCGACAGAGGAATAAATTTAAAACCAAACATTCAGCTTCATTATGAACATCTAAAAATGATTTTAAGGTTTTATTTTAATTTGAAAATAAACTCAAAATCTTGGTTTGTTGTAATTTGTTTGTTTTTTATGACCAACTACATTAATCATGAAAAAAGTTAAATCAATTGACTAAAACTCATCAACTTATTATGAAGCAATAAGGTAAAAATCGGCTTGCTTCAGTTTTAAACATAAAATATAAATTTGTTATCAACGATGTTAACTCAAGTTAGCTTATAAATTCACATTTATAATTTTGAAAGATATTTCAGGTCTCCCTGCAAACAACCATGAGCTTCTTCCTCAAACTGTAATACAACAAAATGTCTTTGATCAGAGGCCTTTTCAGATTTGCTGTAATACTGACTGCTACAGGAGATGCAAACTATCAAAAATGCTAAAAACTTTTGATACTGCCTGGCAAACCTGATTTTCCAAGTCAAAATTACAACTTTTCAACTGGGAACAAAGAGAAAATAACATGAAAACATTCTGAAAAGAGAATTTTATTCTTTCTTAAATGTGAAAAACTGTAAAAACTGGTTCAAGATTTCATATTACAATTCTCTAAAATGATATTGTAATTCTCTATAATGCAACGAATTCACTTGTAACCGTCAGAAACAGAAACAAGCTGTGATGTATTTCAGTTTTAGCTCTATGTTCCCTGAATTCCCAGTTTGCTCTTCATCTGGGATTTCAATCCCAACATCAAAGACTGCGAATGCAAACTTGAGCGCCGACAAAATGATGTGAGAATTTCACTCCACTTTACATAATTTCCCATCAGAGACAAACATGTTAGTCAAATTAAACACCCCGGCATCAGGAATGCAGCTGCTTCCAAACTATTTATTAAACTGTAGAAACAATCCAGAAAACGCCACAGGATTTGGCTTTAGGCTGAAAAACGTGACTTCAGAAAAAAACGAGAATCTAATAGTCTAAAAAGCTACAAAGAATTGCAGATAAGAAAATCAGAATGAACTGAGCTCAATCGGCTCCTCATCAATGAAATTAAAACAAAAGCACGCTCGTTTCCTGTGAATAAGACAAAAATTCGGTTCAGTGTTTCAGAGCAGGAGGAGATTACATCAGTGAAACTCATCGGTTGGATCACAGCTTGTTGGAGGAGATAAGAGGAAATCCACTGTGCTTTTCCTGTTTGATCTCTGAAGTCGCTCCTCCTGGAAACTTCCTTGTTACGCCGTGAACGGCGAGACTCGGCCTCTTTGATCAGACGAGCTGCCGTCAGGACGCCGCAGCCAGCGTGGCGAAACATCGAAGAATAAAAGCCAGGCAGAGACGCTGTTTGGGTTATATTCATGCAAACGTCTAATTGGTTTTCTCCTGTTTTAATCTCCTTTTTATTTGGTGTTTAATTCTGTTTAAAGTTGCTTTTCCTCCTGATAGTCCGGTAGATTCGGTTTGATTTGGGGCCAAAGTTGCAACATTTGTTGCATTTTTAGTTGCTGTGGGTTTTTTTTTTTCACAAACCAACTTTAAGCAACCTGTTCCCCTCCTGGCCTGTGGGGGCGCTGCACCATGAACCACTGAAGGAAACAACACAAAAACCTCTGAAGAAGATGCTGAGCGCAACTTCCTTTTCGTGAAATGTAACAAAAACAGAGGCGTCAAATTACTTTTGTCTTTGGCTAAAAAACCACAAGTCATTTCTTCCACTTGCGCTAGTGCTAGCTTAGCATCTGTTTCGGTTATATTTACCCACAATTCCCTGCGCTGCAGTCCACTTCCTGCTTTCGGAGCGGTCTCATATGCATCAGAGTTCCAGACCTGGATTGGTGGAGCTGCTCTTAACCTTTTTACTTTGACAGTTATGACGCGTAACCGTGGCAACAGTGTATCCATTTCTACAACTGGGAGCTCAAAAGCTCAAATCATTCCTGAACTATGACCCCGAAGGAGGAAGTTCAAACCTTCCATCCATCGTGATGATCAAGGATCGTATCCCCTTCTAACCAGACCAAGACTTTAAAAGGTTCAGCAAAAGCCCAGGAGGTGGATTAGCGGAGCTCTGCCATTGGTCAGAGGCCATTTTGGATTCGTTGAAAGACTGACTGCTGCTGGAGAACCTTGCTGCCATAGCATCACCATCCTCAACGACTCCTGGATGAGATGAGTTACGACATTTAGTTTCTCTTAGAACAAATGAAGTATTTTTCAATTGAATAAAATCAAATATTAAAAAAAAATATATATAAAAAAATTACAGGTAAAATTTGAGCTCCTACAATAAAATGTAGCCAAATTTTCAACTTTACTCAGTTTGGATTATATTCAGTCTTCCTGATTGTGTTTATGTTGACAGAATGTAGTTATTTACTGTAGTTATGAAACAGTTCCTTAAAAAAACTACAACTTGTACAGAAATTGTTCAAAAATGATACAAATGTCATGAATCTTACAGCAACATTACGGAAAACTATACAACTGGATAATGAGGAATATTGGTGTGAGAAAACGACAAATACGACTCAAACAAAAAGCTTAATTTGTCTCCTCGTTTCTCAAGACCAATTCTTCTCTAAGATTTGATTTGATTTTGTCTGACTACATCAGATATCCTGATAAAGCGGAGGGGGTAATTGTTTCGCTCTCAGACGTCTCTGTCTTCCTGGAAGCCTCTTTAATTGGCTGCTGATGAAGTTTCTGTAATTAGTTTCTAAAACCAACAGTTGATGTTGTGCATCAAAATCCTGTGAATCTAATGAGGAATTTTCTGATCAAGTCGCCATTTTGGTTAGAAATTATCTACAAAACGTCTTTGTAATAATATGGAAGAATGATTGGAGATTTCTGCATCTGTATGAAGCTAATTAATGCAGCTCCGAGCCTCCCCCACTTGTTGCTGCTGGGGGTTTTTTCTTGTTTTGGTTTCGGATCATCGTCCTGCTGCATAACCTGCATAATTGGTTTCAGCTTAAAGTCACAAACATCAGATGTTCTCCTACAAGTCCTGTTCAGAGACCGCTCTAAAAGCAGGAAGTGGATTACAACGCATGGCATTCTGGGTAGATAAAACCTAAACAAACACGCTATGCAAGCAGAAGAAATGGATTGTAGTCAAGAGAAATACTGCTAGGATCTATTTCTACTTCACTTTAGTTTTCATTTGGTGAAGAAGGAAGTTGCGCTCAGTGTCTTCAGACGTTTTTGTGTCGTTTCCTTCAGTGGTTACTGGTGCAGCGCCCCCACAGGCCAGGAGGGGAACAGGTTGCTCAACGGCTGTTTTCCCACCTGATAGTTTGGCAGATTCGGTTAAATTTGGGACCAAAACTTCACCATCTGTTCCACCTCCAGGTGATGTGTTTCTCTTTCTCAAACCAAACCCTTTAACAACCTGTTTCCCTCCTTGCCTGTGGGGGCGCTGCACTAAGAACCACTGAAGGAAATGACACAAAAACCTGAAGAAAACACTGAGGACAGGTTCTTCACCAAATGGAAACAGAAATGGAGGCGTCAGATTTTAACGGTTGGAGGATTTCAAAAGACCACAAGACATTTCTCCTGCTAGCGCTAGGCCAGTGCATTTGTTTTATTTGATTTTATTTACCCAGAATGCCCTGGGCTGTAGTCCACTTCCTGCTTTTGGAGCGGTCTCCGGTCAGCTTGCTGTTCACGTGTGCATTGAACCGAACCCGGGTTTGCAGGCAGACAGAAGTTCACTTTTTTGGTTCAAATCTTTTTGATTACCGAGTTGATTTTTTTCTAGCAAATTTTTGACTTTTGAAACTCAGACATTTTTAAAAAAAAATTCTAGAAATAACCTTTGAGCAAAAATGAATCCCTGTTTTCGATCTACGCCAAGCAAATGTCACATTCACCCGTTCGCTCAACATTTATCCACCCAAGCGCAGAAACTACAGCATCTGCAGCGTCCCTTTTACTCTCCATTTAGGTCTACTTCTTCGTCTTCATTTGCATTTTCTCATTAGCGCAATCTTCATCTCCATCATTCAGGCCGAGGCGGTGTCGCGGCCGCCGCCGGGAGCATGCTCAGTGGCTCTCCAAGCGCCAATATGTATTGTCAGCTCTGTGCATAATCAGCCCTCTACCTTTCCACCTCACCTCACCTCCCCTCTCGGGGAGCGGCGGCCACCCCCTGTGTATACATTACACACCACCTTCTGCACCGACCAATCAGGAGCCGGAGCAGCGAGGCAGACTTGGAAAGCACATAGTTACAGCAGCGGATCCATACATTTGGACCGAGGCGGCTTCCCCCCGGTGCGCTGTGGCCCCTCGATCTGGTTCCAATTAAAGCCAATCACTCAATCAGAGGAGAGGAAGATGGAGGATAATGATGGGTGGAGGTGATTTAAGTTGCCAGGTTTTGATGTAAAGGTCATCGCGTGACTTCACCTGAGCATGTCTGCAGGTAGATTCCCGGAGAAAACCACACACACACACGCAGCAGACATACACACCTCTTCATCCTCATCATCCTCCTCCTTCCCTGAGGCGCCATGCAGCACTCAGGATGAACCCAGAATCCTGACGTCTCACCGTGAGGTGTCAAAATCACACCCTACACGCGTGCATGTGCACCACCGCTGCAGCCAGGTGCATGCACAGCTGCAAAAAATGCAACAAAGATGAAAAAAATGACCTCACCTTTCACTTGGCTCTCATATTCTGCCAGGATTTCTTTGTCCTTCTTGCTTTTGTTTGAGTTTGACATCTCGTCCTAGTGGAGGTGACCGATCAACCGGACTGCCGAAATATATTTAAAAAAACAATCCAAGTTATTTCCCTCCGTGTGCTCCGCCCGAGGCTCCCTCACCCGCACACATGCTCCTCACATCCATCCAGTGCCGCAGCCGCACAGCCAGTAGTGGCCTCGCACCTCCACGCTGAGGAGGAAGAGGGGGAGGGAGGAAGAGGAAGAACAGACACGTGCACACACAGGCGCGCGCGCACGCCCAGTACTCTTTTTGATGCTATCTTAACCCCGCCGTCACCTTTTTTACCCACGCAGATATAAAACCAGAGGAAACGAAATGAATGAAAAACGCCGGTGGGGAGATGGGTGTGTCGGCGGCGTGGGCGGGGTTAGAGGCGTGACTGACAGCCGAAGAGGCCAATTAGTCACAGAGCACTCAGAGGGTCTTTTTTTCCCTTCTCACTTAAATCATTTTTAAATTTAATTCGCCTTTATTTAGTATTTTTATTTAATCATTGTAAATAAAAATGTTTTTACGTTAAATTAAGAAGATGTTTTGTCATTTGTGGTCTGTTAAACCGGATTCCTTTTGCACACATGGCTGCCGTAAATGAGACTGAGATCAGTAGCACATGTCACAGTGTGAATTACAAACAGTTCAAATCCTAACAGGAGCTCAGAAATGGGTCTTTATCGCCACCTGGTGGTCAAAGTGGGTACTGCAACAGTTCAAACCCTGAAATCAGCACCGCTACTCGATATAAACACTTGATAACAATGAGATGCGGTTCCAGAAAGACTTTATCAATGGTTTTTTTTGTTTGTTTTGTTTTAAGCAATGATTCAAATATTAATCTAATCTAAATCTAAAAACTCCAAGACTTAATCCAACCATAAACTTTATATAACCTTCTGGGAAAGTTCGATGGAACATTGAAAATCTGTGCTCATTCTTTGCAGATTTGATGGTGAGCATCACTTTTCAAGTCTTGCTACAGATTCTTAGGTCTGGGCTTTGACTGGGCCATTACAACCCAAGCTTCTAAGCCGTCTTTAACATCTCTAGCTGTATGTTTAGAGCAGTTATCTGCTGGAAGGTGAATCTCCACAAAACTGCATTTAAAATGCACCTTTACTCAATAATCTCATCTCCTACAGATAAAAAAAAATCAAAACATCCAAAAATCTGAATTTGTTTTTCTTTACAGCTTCATATTATTGCTGTAATTGATGAGCCACGAGTTTCTTCTGAAATGTTACGCTGCAGAGAGGAAGACCTTCAGGACGTCAGAGTTTCCTCTGGGATGGTGAAGAATCACCGGAGCAGAGCTTGCTCAACGCTGGCAGCAGGTGGGTTGGAAGCTTCTGAAGCTGATTTTCTGTTCAGTCTAGAAAAATCTGGAAAAGTTTAATTCCTATTCAATTAAATTAATGTTTGGTTCTAGTTGAGAACCTGATTTGGCAGAACAAAAGAGTGCGAGTCCTCAGAATGTGTTAAAAGTCTCTGTAGTGGTGGAAACTGATGAATCATGACAGTCTGAATTCATATCACCTGCATTGTGCTGATGTCGTTGCTCAGCTTCAGGATGCGATAATATTCACAGAAAACCGGATATACACAAGAGCTGAAGTACAAGGGAACTGTCCTGATCATGGGTGGCAGTCGCACTAATAGGGTTGTTAAGGTCACTGATGGGGCCATTAAGGTCAACATTTACGCCGTTAAGGTCACTTGTGAAGGCCATTGAGGTCACTAACGGGCCAAAACCCGTTCGTTACCTTAGGACACAACCCAGGTTGCTAAGGTCACTAAAGGGCTGTTAAGGTAACTCACACTTTCGATCCCATTAAGGTCACTAATTATGCTGCTAAAGTCACTAACAGGCCTTCAGGTAACTAACATGGCTGTTAAGGTCACTAATGGGAACATTAAGGTCACGTTGCTCACTGGTTCTGCCCCGCTCAGTGTTTGGGTTAAGGTGCTGAAGAATCGTTCGGGGAGATGGGTGCTGTTTGCAGAGTGGGTGTTGGAGATGAAGTCTGGGGTCACCTCAGGTCAGGAGGCCGGTGCAGTGACTCGCCCCAATCGCCCCACTAGTGACGTCAGTTTTAGTGTAATTGTTCTGACAGTTGATGTTCAGAAATATAAATTGTCAAACTGATCAAAGTCTGAACGGCGGACTTTGATCAGACTTTTCATTGAATAACTTCTTCAGTTCGCTTCACGATGAACAGACTGTGTGTTTGCTGAGTCGCCACCAGAGGGCAGCAGACTTCTCCGCATCCCGCAGACAATGAAAGCAGGTGGCTCTTAAAGCCTCTCAGTGAAACAGGCTGCAGATCCTGGCGGAGAGATGAACCCACCATGACTGAGCTGCAGTTACACACCGAATCTGCAACGCTTTTTACTCCGTTTCCTTCTGGGACTGTTGAATTTTACACAAAACAAATTACAAAAGCCAACCTGGAAGAGAAAGTTAAAGCAACACCCAGGGATCTACTTCACTCTATAAAACATTTTAGTGTTTCTGGCCTGTTGGGTCATTTATGAACCGCTAAGCTCTGTTTTTATTTTTTATTAAACTGAACCTTAATACTTATTTTACTTCATATGTTCTGTTGTCAAGTGGAGCCATGCTAAAAACAAACAAACAAAAAACTACATTTAAACATTGTAATATTGTGACTTCAATCTCGTAATACTACAACTGCTTTAGGCCCAAATTAAGAAAAAAATATGAGTCAATTATAAAGTTAAAATATAGGTGAATAAAGTTGAAGTATTGCTTTTTTTCTCAGTTCTGAGAAAAGTTAGAATTTTCACAAAAAAGTAAAATTCTGTGAAAATGTCAAAATTCTGAGAAAAATTAGGGGGGGGAAAAAAATCTAAACTTTGACAAAAAGTTGGAATTCTGTGAAAAAAGTCCGATTTCCCCCCCTAGTTCTCTTCCATTGAGTTAGTATCACTGAAACAAAATGGGTTTTTTTTCTTACTTTTCAGTAAACTCACCATTGCGTATTAGCATGAAAAAGTGAATAGGTTTGTTGCTTTTGGATGAATTTCCAAGATCATGGAATCACAAAAAACAGCAGGGACTGGTTGGGGTAACTTTACTGCTAACAGATGAAAATTGCTTTGGTTTGACTGTTGGCCACATAAAAAGCTACGGCGGGCCGTATTTGGCCCCCGAGCCTTGGGTTTGGCACACGTTCTCTAAGATGTCCGTTTTCTTATTGTGTTTGTTATTTTCCAAGTTTTTCTCTTTATTAAGTTGTTTTTCTGCAGTTGTGTTTTTCTTTCACCATCTGTTTGGAAAACAGCTTATAAAAAGCTAAATGAGCCAAACCTTCTCTGGGGATGGTTCCTCCGGACCGGCCCTCCGTCTCCTCTTCAAGGACATTTCGAGCCGCTCCCGTAACAAACAGCCTAATTTTGCGAGCAGATATGATCAGGAGCCTCACTAAGGTAATAGCGTATGGAATGAAGTTAGTGTCCTGCAGCTATGCATAGCCTGTGTTTCCACGGTGGAACCCGAGACCTAATGGTTCTGTTTGCTGGTCGCTTCCTGTTGTTCAGCCTTCTCTGTCCTGGTCAGAAAAACTCGAGTCAGCGCCGGCGAACCGCAAAACGTCACAAATCCTCAAGGACACAAAGAGTTAACGACCTTGAGCTTCAAAAACCAGTCTTAATGAGATCCAGGTAACCGTAGCAACAAGAGGTTTCATTGGCTGTCTGGAAATCTGTTGCTGCGCACAGCCTGTCAGCTGGCTGAAAAAACACAACTCAGTAATAAAACACGTTTTTGTATTATTTTCTGAATAAACACAAAATCGAAGGATGTTACATCAATAATTTCAGTGTGTTTTAGTTTTGTAAACTCACTGTTCCAGTTAGTTATAGTTTTTTGTTTTTATTTATTTCAATTAAGAGAAATTTTCTCAATTACAGTTTTTGTTATTTTGTTAGTTTTAGTTATAACAACGTTGTCACACTTGTAGTTGCACTTTAAAGAAAATCAGATAAAAGTTTTTACGCTCTCTCCATTTAAGCAACTTTTTTATGACATTTTATGTATTTTGTTCATCCGGCTCGACGGTCCACAATTTTCTAGCTAAAGTTAGCGATTAGCATATTCTGCCATTTTTTATCTCCATTTAGACGCATCACTTGGTGCATTGTTTCACATTCGAAGGGAATTTTAGTGATTTTTATGTTGTTATTTTTTATTTTTGGTATGTAAGTGCCGGTAATGAGGAGGAATTACATGTTTAACATTCGATTGTTTTGTACAGAAAGCCTTTTCTATTCGTCGTTTTGCAGACGACTCTCTGATTTATTTCTGCTCGTCCTCCGTCTGACCTCGCCTAATTTCCTAGAAGACATCAAAGCTTCGGTAGCCATGAATTTTCTGAGCTCTAATAAAAAGAAAACAGATGATTTCATTCAGTCTCAACAGTAATTCAAACATTTCTCCTCCATATCTTCACAAGTCTTTGTGATTTTCTTTAATGCCAGGGTGCCAAACTATCCCTGTTAAAACATAATCTGGAGATAATAATCTAATCTGTTATGATAACTTGACTTTATAGTTGTAATTTTATTAATTCTGACATGTAGTTTTAGTTTTTGTTGTTTTTCTCTCTCTGTCTCTTTCAGTAGCCGAGTTTCTGTTTTCCAGTTATTTTCCGCCGGTTTTGTTGTTGTGTGTTTCTTTTGTTATTTAATTGCTTCCTGTTGATATAACATAATGATTTTTCTGTATTTTACTTCTGATTTCGTCTTGTTTTTTGTTCCAGCTGCATCTGTGAGCAGTTTTCACCAGGTTTTTTTCATGTGCGGTCATTTTTCCTCCTCTTTGTCATTTTTTTCATTCTTCACAAAGACGGTCCACATTTCCACCATTGTTGCGTAATTTGTTTGTGTCGCTTTTTGCAGCTTTGCCCTCACTGAAGCGCTTCCAACAGCTTGTGTGCATTTTCAGTTGAAACATGAACAGAAAAAAAAAATCCAACGCTTTGGTGGCAGAAACTCGGCAGCAGAGTATTTGATTAGGACATCCAAACATCATGCTGCGCTCTGTGGCAGAAATCCATTAATCCACATTCATGTTTCTGTCTGAAAAGGATGAAAAATGCGTCTGAAAAGCATTTCAGACGGAGCAGAAAAACTTATTACTGTCAGATTTATCTCCAGCTTTAAAGCAGCAGCGGCGGTTTGTGCAGCTTTTAACGCTCTGTGATGATAAACGACCATAATTGAACAGTTGGACATTAAACCTCCAGCAACGAGGCTCCTGACTGATAAGATAATATCCCACCCACGCACACAGGAACACACTTCCTGCCTTGAACTCATGTGCTGCCGTAGTTTCGGTGTGTTTTGTGTGCTGCAGGATGCTGCGTCACTCGCCGCCGGGCGATTCCTCTCTGCTGCTTGTTTGAGCTGAACTCCGATAATCTGTTGAAGGAACGTGATGGATAACGGGATCATTAACAGATTATCTGCTCCAGTCTTGGCCAAATCCTCCAAGAAGCCAAACTTATGCTTTGAATGGGCCTGGGAATTATTTTCAGATTTAATTTTAGGCTTTTAATTGAATTGTGAAAGTGAAATGCATATAGAGTGATTTGTTTTGAATGTTTGCTTCTTTTAGTTTAAAAGCAGCGAAGGGCCCAGACAGTGCGGTGGAAGAAACTGATAACACGCGCTCAGCTTGTTCATCAGACTTCCTGGATCCATTTGGATTGTGGGAAATGAAGGAATTTGTCCTGAGATTATCAGGAGGATGTTTTCCCTCCTGGTAGTCCAGTAGATTCAGTTTGATTGAGATCAAAACTTCAACACCTCCAGCTGCTGTGTTTCTCTCTCTGCTGAGTCAAACCACCTGTTCCCCTCCTGGCCTGTGGGGGCGCTGCACCAAGAACCACTGAAGGAAATGACACAAAAACCTCTGAAGACACTGAGAACAATTTCCTTCTTCACCAAATGGAAACAAAATGGACGTGTCAGATTTTAGCGTTTGGAGGATTTCTCTTTAGTCTTTGCCTAAAGACGAGGAGCCATTTCTGCTGCTAGCGCTAGGCTAACAACATTTGTTTTGGTTGTATTTACCCAGAATGCCCTGCTCTGTAGTCCACTTCCCGCTTTTGGAGCGGTCTCCAGTCCCTTTAATATCCATTGGAACCAAACCAAGTTCACTTCAACCGAACCGAGACCAGGATCATCTGGCGGACCAGAGTTAGCTTAGCATTCACACTCGCTAAACGAACCGGACTTTCTAGACAAACGGACCGGAACGGGATTAACATGAAAGCATCCTAAAACTCATATTTCCAAAATATGATGTCAATAACAATAATTTGGAACCTGACTCTTAAAAATCCTCCAACCAGAAGTTTCTATCCTCGTAATTCGAACCAAGCAGTAAACTATAGACGTGCAGCTGCTGCTTTGTAGCAACTCGTCTCCTTGGGGTTTATTTCAGGGTCTGCCCACGCCGGGGCTCAGTCAGTAAACTTCTCCCTGAGGCTACTCTTGTTTCGCCCGCTTCCCGAGAGAGCGATTGTAATAAAGCAAGGATCAAACACGGATCATGTCAGATCATATAATCTGGGCGCAAGGTGAAGAAGGGTTTTAAGAACCGCGCTGATCCTCCCCTGAAAACCCCGCAGCTCTCCCAAAACAGACATTAAACACTTTAATCGCCATCGCAGGCTTTGGAAAGAGGCGAAGCAGCAGCAGCAGGTTTATTCTCTGCTTCTGTAAATTAGCTGCGACTCCAATAACAAACACAAAGAACTGAAACCAGAATCAAAGCCGTCTGAGTCCGAAAGCCTCGTCAGGAAACAGTTAAAATGTTCTGAAGAGTTTTAATAAAAAATGAAGATTTACAAGTTATTTTATCTTTTGAAAAGTAACAAATCAAACATCTAAACTGGAGATTTTTGTTTTTGTAAGAGACATATTGATTTTCTTTTACCTTCAATAAAAACACAGACAAAATGTTTACTGAAGAGCGAAGCAGATTCAGATTTCAAAGGATGCTTGAAAGACCTTTGCTTCACGTTTTTTAAAAACTTTCTGCAGCTTTTTTAGATCTTGCATTGTTTTATTTCACAAATTAAAGCCAGACAGCCGTTTCACTACAGAAGCATGTCACTAATTTGCGTGGAATGTGTTTATGCTGCCATGTTCCAGCTGCGTCCAAGACATGAGCAGAAAGAAAGGAATTAATACTTCTTTCAGTTATTAGGTTTAAATCATCTCCTCCTCGTGTTCCTTCCTTAAAGTGTTGAAGGAGGCCGGCAGAAGGGACGACTGATGGTGGAAAAGCTTTGTGCATGTGGAGGTGATAAGTGTGTGTGCTTTAGCAGTGCGGTTCACTGCAGGTTTTACTTTGAATTTATTCTTCGTATGGCCTTTGTTTCGTCTGTCCCAAAGGCTGGAAAGTAAAGTTTTATTTAGCCAAAAACAAAAAAATAACTGAAAAATGTCCCAATGAAAGAACCTAATCAGACAAAGTCTTTTCCAGCAGCCATTGTACAGTGCCTTCAATGCTAAAACCAGCTGACCAAACATGCTGGAGCTCTGATTGGGTTGCTAGGTAACGGGCTGGGCTTTGATACGGTTGCTAGGTAACAGCTCCACTCGAATGTGACATCTTAGCGGAGGTTTTCCAGACATTAACTTGTTGCCAAAAATACATCTGGGTGTTTTTAGTTCTAGCTAATGGAATTAACTTCTGCTGCTGGTGTTAGTTGTAGCTAATGGCTGTTAGCTAATGGTGTGAGCTCTAAGTAATGTCGTTAGCTCTAGCTAATGTTGTTTCCTTGATTTTTACCATCTTCTGATTAAACCATGTGGTTATTTCAGAGACTTCAGGGTAATCGTAGTTCTCCAGTGTTTATCTTCGTCTGTTTTGCTGGTTGTATTCACCCTTCAGCCACACCTGGTATTTGTCTAATTGCTGCTCTTGTTTGAAATTTGGTGATGAGCTTCAGATGTTTCCCGTTTCCTTTGATCATCTCTGTCATATTTGTGTCTCTGTTTTTGCCGTGTGGCGTATAAATCTCTCCGTCTTTCCTGGTTTAAAGTTCAAACGTTTGGATTATCTGCTGTTTCAGCGCCACAGGGAAAGAAAACCAAAAGGCTTAGTCAAAGTTTCAGTTCAGTGCCTGGAGGTTGACCACATGTGTTTGGGTTTCCTTTACATCAACAGTCTGTCTCTGTTTTTCTTATTTTTCCTCTAACAGTGATGTTGAATTAGAACTCTAATTATTAATCATATTAATTATAGATGGGTTTTACAAGTTTAATAAATCTACTCTCGTACTAGAGGAGTAAATAAAATATTTTATCACATAATTCAGAAAGTGAAACTAGATTTCATATGTAGAGATAAATATTTCCAGAGGTGAGAAAAATACTCAAAACTTTTACTCAAGAGAATCCGTCCAAAAAATGATGCAAGTCGGATTAAAAAAGTTTTCAGTAAAAAGGCGACTGAGGAACTGATTCAAACATAATTTAAAAATTACATCATTAGATAGACCAAAATATAAAATTATGTGGAAGTGATTATAATTCTACTTTTGCCAAAATATTTTGGGTAAAAACAATTTTTCCCTTTTTTTTTTCTTTTTTTTTTCTAAATTCACTTGGAAAAAAAATTTTTTCATTTGATTTGAAAAAAATGGCTTTTTTTGTTTTTTTTGCTAAAATGTTTTTCTTTTTCAAAAAATAAGTTTATAATAAAATAAATAAAATAAAAAATGAATTATTGTTGAAAGGTGACAATATTTCATATATTTAATGATTAGTAATGCCATATAGTTTCAGTATTACTGTCTGAAATGAGAGACAAAAACATATATATATATATATATATAAATATATATATATATATATATATATATATATATATGTAAAATGCTCCCTGTAGACTTGTATTTGTGTCAATATTATCAAATTATTGCATATTACATCTGAAACTGAGCTCATAATCCCTGATAAACTCCATCAAACATGCACCCTGTAATCTGACACTTCTGACAATAAATTCACTCATCAGCTTTCCAAAAAAAAAACAACAAACCAGTTTCCTGTTATTGCAGCAGCCGGTTTTTGTTGTGGTTCTTAAGCACAATCGCAGGCCTGATTCTCGTGATAAAACTTTTGTTTCGGCTCGAGGATTTCTCCTCCATTGTGCATCTTGGGGCATAATTTGATTCTTATCCGGTTTTGTGTTTTGATGTGATTTCACAAAGCGGCTCAACAATGAGGAGGAATGCTCCAGTATTGTTTGCTTCAAACCGATGACAGACAGGCGAACAAATTGATTAACAACAATAGAATCGATCAGCGCTGGCAGAAAATTCATGCAAAAGGAGCCACAACCCATAACTGAGTGTAGAAATTTTTTAAACACATTTCATTTTTATGTATCTGAGGAAATTCTGAGACGCTGAATTTTAGGTTTTTATGATCTCTAAGCCAAAACAATAAGAAATAAAAACCTTCGTGTGGGGAAAAAAGGATTTCAGTTTCATAAATGGGAAAAAATCTTGAACTTTTTCCTGATTTCCTGGAGGCGTTTTTCTACATTTCTGGTCGCCACCTGCTTGGATAAAACCCAGAAAGGACAATCTGTTCTTTTTCTGCTGTTTCTCTCCATTCAGATCTATTTACAGGTCTCATTTGGTTACTGTCATTTATTTTGCATTATTTATTTGAAACATTTTGTCTTTTGTGACAAATCCAAACCGTTTTTCAGACGGGTTTAAAACTTCAGGACAAAACGTTTATCATCATCTCCAGTTGTGTTTTGTCAAATAACATCTCAAATTTAAAGCTGTTTATAACATAGTAATCATAGATGTTTTATGTTATATTCAGATAAAATTAATTATAGATTTATTTGTTTAGTAGGAGAAAAAAGAAATGTTTGGCTTTTCCTTTAAAGAGATAATAAATTTCTTCCAGTTGGAGGAAGAAACCAAACTGAAAATCTGACGCTGGAATCAGATTTGAAAACTTTGTGAAAGCAAACGATCTTCATTCAGACGTAACGGGTTTTTAATCATCTCAGAACAACAACAGTGATGCCTGAATAACTCGTGTTCAGCGTCCTTGGCTCGGTACTTTGAACTGTGTTGCCTTCAGATGTCAGTTTTTCCTCTGCAGATATATTTTTCTCTCAAGGCGAACGCTTTGTTTTGTTTCCTCTGCTGAACGGGCTGGAGAACCCCAGAGGGAACGGAGTCAGAAAGGCTACCTAAAGCTGCGATGAGAAGGAGGAGCGAGGACCGGACTGACTGAGAAGGTCAGTGAACGTTTCAGACATGTTGAGCATTTCAGCGTCTGAAACAGGAAGTGGGAGCAGAAAAACTCCAGAGAAATGGAGCGAAAATTTTACAAAAAGTGTCTGGTAACTTTCAAATTATCAGTCATTAACATTTAAAAATTACATAATCACATGGATCAAAATATGAAGGTAAGTGGAAATTTTGGTATTTTAATTATAGAAATTACAATAAAAAATATAAATAATAAAATCTGTCAAAATGAAAATGTCTCCAAATCAGTTTCTTAAATAAAAAACTTCAGAAACTTTGACTAATCTGCAGATGGTGGTGAAGGTTTGGTTAAAACATGTTTGTTGTTCATTCAGTGGGGAGAAAATCCAGAAATTTTACTCAAGTAAGAGCAGAAATACTTCATAATAAAAGTAAAACGTTCATGTAGGAAAAATACTCCTAAAGCAGTTAACACCAAACTCTGCTGATCTGTTAGACTTTAAAAGATTTATTTAAAAGTTATTTCCTGACAATGCTTATAGTTCTAGATAGTTATAGTTTTTCCACATTAATTACTGTTTTTATTTATTTCAGTTACCAAAAATATTTAGTCAGTTTCGGTTTTCAATATTTCATTAAATAACAAAAAGCTCCATAAAAAGAGGAACCCTCCAATCGTTAAAACCTGGCGCTGCTCCATTTTGTTTATATTTCATGACTAACGAAGTTGCGCTTCCTATGTTTTTGTATCGTTTCCTACAGTGGTTCTTGTTGCAGCGCCCCCACAGGCCAGGAGGGGAACATGTTGCCCAAACGGTTTGGTTGGTTTCTGGAAGAAAACCACAGCAGCTGAAATTTACCAACTTTCCTCCTCAGTCACAGATTCTCCTGAACTTCATTTATGATTGATTTGTAAAAAATGTTTGTTGTTTTCTACCAACTTGCTTCCACAGAACCCCATCAGAACCGCAGGTCCAGACTCCCAGTCCGGTCAACAGGATCCAGACCAAAGTAAGGAGCTCTGATTTCCTGATGAGACGCTTCTCTGATCCGAAAAGCAAAACGTTTCCGTTTGGGAACACCGCCTTGTTTTCCTCAGATTTAAATTAGGTTAAATACTTAATGACGGACCTTTGATTGACTGAACCAAGAAGTAGGAAGAACCTGCAAAAATCCAGAACAAAATATTCCTTTTGCTGACATTTTCCCTCTAAGTCCTATTGAAGCCGTACATTTTATCACCAAGCTGTTTGGTTTAATTAGGGTCTGAATGTTTCTGTTAATGTGATTTAAACAACTTTAGAAAGTT
Organism: Poecilia latipinna; assembly: GCF_001443285.1. Taxonomy (NCBI): domain Eukaryota; kingdom Metazoa; phylum Chordata; class Actinopteri; order Cyprinodontiformes; family Poeciliidae; genus Poecilia; species Poecilia latipinna. Next base: position 122,624 of record NW_015113176.1, on the reverse strand, counting down.
GTAAATATGTCTTGATGAGGAAATCCCAGAGTTAAGAGGGTGTACTTTCTTTTTCAAATTTCTGTGTTGAATTTTCAGCCTCAATTATTGAATTTTCTGAACGATAAATTGTCCCAGAAATTATTGTGATAAACAATAATGTAGTTTTGAGACAATTTTAAGGTAATATAATAGTAATAGTGCAAGAACACATTCTCAAACTTTAATGAACATTTTACATATCTGAGTTCAATAAACAAAACAACAGAAACAACAAATAAAATAAATTAAATGCGGTCAAAATTATCCTTCAAAAAATGGTTTAGTTAGTTTCAAGACTTTTATCATCCAGAATTAGATGCAAATGGAAATCATTGAGTTTGTTTTGATTATCATTTGGTTTGGTTGTCCTGCTTTAAAAGCTGCTTTTAGAGCAGGAAGTGATGATGTTTGAGCAGAACCGAATCCGTGTCGGTTCCCAGTGACCGCCAGCGTTTCTCATCAGCTGCATCGCTCAGTCCGCCCTCTGGGATCCACATCAGCCTCCCAAACGGGAGAAAAACTGGAATGTCGTAAAAATCTGATCACAGAACGAGGTTAAAGCCAGCGTGACAGCGTTACTGGGAGAACATGTGGAGAACAGGAAGTATCCAAGTGACCTCTGACCTCCATCAGCCCTCCTAATGCCCCACATGTAAACAGCGGCCAGTTCTGAGGCCAGCGGCAGATGAGAAGCAGCAAATTAATGAGAAGAAGAAGAAGAATTCCTCCATAGCAGGCTGGGAAAACGGGTCGAATGTATGCTGCATTTCCATCGTCTGATGTCAAATGTTTGAGCTGCAAAGCTGTTCCTTTGTGCCGCTAATTTCATTTTAAAGATATTAATACAAAGGTTTCCAGAGGTCATCATCATTATCTCCAAAGGAAACGCAGCACAAATGGAAATGCCGTAAATTGACCTCTGATGATCTCTGGAACCTTTTAATTAATGTCTTTAAAATTATGGAGACACAAACGAACATTTACACTAATTTGTTAGATGTGGGTAATGTGGTTTCTCTTTTTCACCGACAAACTTTCAGTAAGATCTTCAAAGCAGAAAATTATGCTGCACAAACGTAGCACAAAAAATTTGACATACATTTTGTTAGATTTGGTTAGGTGATGTGGTTGACAAAACATTTGGGAAGGAAGATATTTGTTGATCGTAAATGTTTTAAGTAAGATGGTGTGTTACCATGGAGACGGTAGCAAATTTTTAGAATGTTGCAGAAATAAAATATAAATTAGTTTTTGTCTACTGGTCTGAAGCGACTCAACCAGAGCAAATCGTAATGTCGTCAGATGTTTACGTCACGTAAAGCTGTTTCAGTTTCGTACATCTGGTAAGGCAGAGACATACGAGTGGAGATTAGCGTCATTTTGCCAAAAAAATGCGTCATAATCTATTCTTACCCATCATTTTTTTTTAATTAAAATAACATATTCAATTAATTTCATTTCCATTCGGTTTAATTAATATTCAACAAGCTGAACAAAGAAAACGACGGCTGGACTTTTAACGTTTTGAAAGTGCAGCTGCAACAATAGTTGTATTGTTTTAGCATCCTGAACCTTTGAGTTTTATCCTGTTTTCATGAATTTAATCAAGTGACACGAAGTCTGTTATGGTTTAATTCCTTTAAAACGCGTCGTAAAGACTTGGAGATCATGGATCGCGTCAGTCTGCCAGTTGTTTCTCAAGAGGATCTCATAAAATTCCCAGAATTCATTGTCATTCTGATGTGGCTTAAATCAAACTTTATTGTGCCGTTATAAATCTTTAGTTTTGCTTTTTAAGAAGCTTGTAGTTCCCTTAAACTACAAACCTCAAGTCCAACAAAACATGGGATGGGTCTCCTGTTAGAGGGAAAACTTTGATCCTTGGTGGAATCGAGTCCCAGCAGATTTATGAAGCAGAGATTTACGTTTCAGCTCTGAGGCTTTGGGTTTTACTCCCTCCTCCGCTGCACAGGATCTGATCTTCCTTACCGCAGATTTAGCTAAAAACACCTTTAAAGCCTCCGTGTGTGATCTGCTGTAATGGAAATGATAATTCAGCTGGAGGTTCATGGTTGGGGCTTGGAGCGGATGGTGCCACCCTCCGCATGGTTCTGGACCTGATGATGAAAGCTTTTCCACTTTTTCCCGGCTCCAGTAAATATTTGAACTGGATGGAAACGGCGAGCAAACATGGATCCGTTATCAGGGTTCCAACATGAAAACAATGTTTTGGTCCCAGACTGACCTGATTGCACAGAACCTCTTCCCCCGACCCACTGAGCAGTTCTCACGCTGCGTTCCAGCTTTACTGGGAAATTCAGATTTCCCAGTCAGAAAAATCAACTGGAACGCTGTAAAAAGTCGGATTTCCCATTGGAAAAATGGGAAAGTTACGACTTTATAGGTCGTTTTTTCTTTAAAAAAAAAAAAAAAAAAAAAAAACGACCTGGGGGTAGGGTTAGGCCTGTCACATTAAACCAATGAATTGCATTATAAATTAAAACAAGCTCAGTAATTTATCATTTTGGGTAGAAGTGATAAAAGTCTTCAGTCTGGTGTTTGGGTCTCAACCAGCCCTGTTTATGAGAATCTTAACAATTCATTTTATTTGTTATTTCTGTTATTTTAATTATTTTTAATATTTAAAATGCCTTCCAGTTTCAGTGTTAAATGTTCATTAGAATTTAACGTTTATTGATCTTTGAGAATGTTTTCTTGCATTATTTTGCGATTGCCATTATATTAGATGAAAATGCTCAATATAATCATTTAACACAATAACCTCTGGACAATTTATTGTCCAGAAAAATTTATCGTGACATGTATTCTCCTCGCATCAACAATAGAAATATATGTTGGAAACAGGTTTATTTTTCAACACTCACATGTAAGAGTGCGAGTTTAAGGTAACCTATTATTTAAAATTCATTTTTTTGAACGTTTTTATTCTTCAATTTGGGTCTAAAACAGTCAAAGTACTTAAAAAAACACCCAGCCTTTTTAGGCAACATGTTGATGTTTTTGGTGAGTTGTTTCATAAACAGCAGGCACTCCGCCGTTACCTAGCAACCAAAACAGAGCCTAGCCCCGTTACCTAGCAACCAAAGCTGAGTTCCGGAACATTTGGTCAATTGGTTTTAACTCTTTATGCACTGAACAAATGGCTGCCAGAGAAGACATGAGTTTGTTATTGGCCAGCAGCAGATTGTTTTGACCAATCAGACACTTTGAAGATTATCGGATTGAATATAGTTCCACACATGGAAGTGGCACAGATCTGATTTTTATTTTTTGGGGGTGGAAAGATCTGATTTGAGCCATTAAATTCCTTATTTATAAGAATCAACACACATCTACCTTATTTAAATGGCATGTTCTCTTGTTTTTCCCATTTTGAAGAATGCTATGAGGAAATTAGACTGCTGTGTTTCATTGTAGTTATACTGATTGCTAAAAAGTCAAGTTTAGTTTAAGAATATTTTTATACTTTATTAGGATTGGTAGCAGAAACATAAGTACTTCAATTTCCCCTCTAAATAAATAATCAAATTAGATTAATTAATTTATGGCTGCTTCATTAATTAGTGTGAAGTGTAAAACTACACTATATGACAAAACATTTCTTCATTTCCAGTGTTCCATAAATGCTGTTTTTGTTTCTGAAATGTTGTCATGTTTGTGTTCCGCCCTGCAGAGTTCATCTCTGCGTGTTTCCATTTATCACCTCGATATTTTCACTCCGAGCCGTTTCAAAAAGTCGAAGGACAAACAGCTCATTGCTGTGGGAAAAAAGCCCAAAGATCCACTTTAAACGCACAAGGGCGGCCAGTGAGAGCTCACTGCTCACAAACACAAAGGCTAATTGCTGCTATAATTATTTCTGGGGTGACGGATGAAAAATACCCACATATGTGCTGCAGCTGCTTTAGAAAAAAATCAGTTGGAACAGTTCTGATGCTTGCATAATACTGTACATTATGGTGCAAACAGCTAAAACCTTCAGCAACAGAAACAATCATCACTGAAAAATACCATAAATACTGTAGAACATCTCCTGTTTCAGTCAGAATGAACAATATTATCTGTATCTAAGTTAGTTTAGTCTTATTTTAAGCATACGAAGATATTTCCTCTAGAAAACTGACAAAAACACTCTGTAAGATTTTGTGTTTTTGCAGTGAAGAATGGGTCAGAACTCCAACAAACTATTCTAAGCATCTTCTGTAAGGAAACTCAAAATGTTTGAACCACATCAGAAAGCTAAAAAAATTATTCTGTCAAATACCAACTTGGAAATCTGAACAAAATGTTAAAAATTCTCATTATATTGGCATTTAGGAAGCAGAAAACATGCTGGTTTTGTCATGGGGTGGTGGTGAGAACAAATGCTGAGACCCAGATGATGGTGATGAAGATGAAGATGATTTAATAAAGAGAGCTCAAACAGTCCAACACAGGCGGCACGGCAGAGAGTTTAGCACATAGCTAATTACCGGTAGCAACTGAAAAACTGAGGACTGAATAAGGGAGCTAACCAACACAGGACTTTACAGTACGACTGTGATGGCAGGCAGACAGACGACAAATGACACACGACGAGGATCCGACAAGAGACGAAGACAACAGGTGGGACTAAATACACAGGCAGGGTAATCAAGGAATGAGACGCACCTGGGAAGCAATCAACAGAAACAACAGAGACTCAGGACAGAAACTGAACACAGAAAAACCTTAAAATAAATACACAGAAACACGGATCATGACAGGTTTAACATAACAGGTCAAAACGCCATGATTTCATCTGATTGAGTGAGAAAAATGTTTGTGTATGTAAACATGTTTGCAGCTGCATAAAGCTATGACAGAGACACAACTGTCCACATAAAAACACTGAAATAAAAGCTTTTGCAGTGAATCCTGAAGATCCACACCTGGCCGTGTAGCAGGAACCCGTGACTGAGCCGCCGGGGGTCTGTGGATGTTTTCCATCCGTTTCTGTCTGCTGATCTTCCTCCTCTGCACTTCAACTTCCTCACCTCGACCTGAATCTGGACCCAGACCCGACCCTGAAGACGGGACTCTCCTCCTGATCCTGAGTCAGCAGGACTCGACTAATTGTCTAAATTGTTGTGTGTTGGTGCCGGACTGAGAGCGGGTTCAGCTTCCTGCCTTTGCCTCCATGGAGCGAAGCCATGAGGTGGATTAGCGCTCGGAGCTGATGGGTTTGGACAGGTTTCAGGGAGAAGCAGCTGACCAGAACATCATCCTCTCAACACACCAGTTGGACACATAATTTAAGGCTCTTTCATGTCTCTGAGGAAGAAGCTCAACCTGTCTCTGAACTCTCATCTGAAACTCTGAGGATTAAACTTTCCTCTGAGGCGCAGGATGATTTATTAAAAATATGAGTTGTGATTAACTCATTTAATGTCCATAGCTGCAAGCTGAAGCTTTTTTATTGACAGCACTTTGCACGTTATAAATAGTTCCCACAACTGGAAGTGATCCGCGCCTCTGAACCGCCATCTTGGTAGGCAGGAGCAGAGCATGGATGAACCAACAAAAAGAAAGTATCTGGCCACTCTTGACCAATGTGCAAGAGAGCAAATGACTGCTGTCGAGATTGATAATGGAAACATGTCAGACGATGTGGACAAGCTACTTCCACTCTCCTACCATGACAGAGCTAATTACTTACTGAACATGAAGAGTGCTACACCATGGACACACAATCAGCATTTAAACTGATTATTAAAGGACGTACAAACTCTTTATGTGAATAACAAGTTTCTGATATCTGGCAAAGTAAATGTAATAAACACATAGTGCTACAGTAAATATCACTGATATCTATCTTAGTATTACACAGAGGTGGGTGGAGTACTCAAAACATTGTAATGTACTTGTATTGTTTATGTTAGATAGAAATGGGGTGAGAGCTAGTTCTAAGCTTGTAACTTCTTTATTGTTGTCATAACAGCTGCCTACCAAGATGGCTGTCAGGTCCTGGAAGTGTGACGTCACATGACAACTATGTATAATAATACTGTTTATTACAGTATTTCCAGACAGACACAATATAAAGGCGACCAGAGCAGCGTCACTGTTTTCCTGTTTCAGTTAAAATCCTGAGTCTGGTCACATGACCAAAACAAACATCACTTCCTGATCCTGAAACACAAACAGCACCAACATAGAAATAAACTTACATGTTCAGTGGAATCAACTCACTCTCTCCTTGGTTGCCTAGCAACAACCTGCTGGGTAGGAAGCAGTTTCAAGTTCCCCCAATGTCCCTAATAACTGCTTAATAATAATAATAATAATAAAACAACAATGTGGAGAAAAAACTGGATAAAACAGGAAAGGTCATATCATATTTGGCAATATTTCAGATACTTAAATCAAAAACGAATCAATAATTATATTATTGATTAGTTTTCCAGCCACATCCTCCAGAAACTATGCTGAAAACACCTAAAAACTGTTTTAATCTATGTATTAAAAATAAAATCTACACACAGTGACACAAAAAGAAAAATTACATCTACAATCATTTTATTAGTCCATTTTTTTCATGTTTTCTTTCACAGAAACAGAAAAACAGATTTTCTCTGATCTTAGATCTGATTTATCACCACTGGTCCATCTGGTTTGTGGTCCAACACTTTGTCCCCTGAAGTGAAACTTCTTTTCAACATCAGTTTCTGCAGGTGGAAAGTCTTTAATCAACAATATTCCTTTGTTTCGAAACATACAAGCATCGAGGTTTGACTCAGCTAAATCAGGGTTACTGATCCTCAGCAGCAACATTCCCCACTGCTGCGGCTTTTCTGCACAGAATACAAATAAAACACATTTATTGGCCCTCTGGGCGTCGCTCTGACTTTAATAAACCATGCATTACCTCAGTGAATCTTTTTATCGCTCTCCACAGTCCACGTTTTGCAACCGGAATCATAAGCAGAGTTGAGAAGAAAGCAGTGAGACTGTAAACTGAAATGAAATTTATAGTTGAAGGGATTCACTTCTTCCACTCATCGAATCCATGCTAAGAGTTCAGGGTGTCCAAAGTCTGGACCCAGGGCCATTTCTGGCCCCTATGAAGGATTTTTGGCTGCAAAAAGAAGTTATTCTTTTTAAGAAGAAAAATATGAGTTAATAGAACAGCTCATACTTTAATAGCTTATTTAATTGAGTCATATTCCTTAATTGCTTCTTTTACTTCTGTTCGTAATTTTGTTTTATCAAAACCAATCATTCTTGGAAATTATATCTTGGATTTCAATGAGATAACATGTATAAATAAAGGACAAATTAAAATAAAATACTTCGGGGAAAAAAGTTAAAAATTCACATTTATTAACTATGACAGTGTATAAGGGCTATACTAAAAAAATAAAATAAAACAGTGAGAATAAAGTCAGAAAACTGAGACTAGTAATACATTTATCAGAATAAAGTCATATCATATTGTTATACAATCAGAGACTTTATTCTCATATTGTTATTTAATTTTCTTGGCATGGCCCTAATGCCCCATACTAATTAACTAAGTTTTTGCATTCATCTTGATGTTGGAGTAAATAGAGCCCCAATTATTGAGCTGTTTTTACTCAAAAACAAATCTTGCTGCCCAGAAAAATAATAAAAAAGGTCAGCCCAAAAAATTTAAAAGCTCTCGGAAAAAAAAATGGAACTAATACGTTTTCACCAATATTAAATTATTATTCTCTTAAAACAAGTAACTATTTCTTGCTGTAAAGTTACTTAGAATTTTTGTCTCACTTCAAGTGTACTAAGATAGATGCACTGGAAAATAAACCGAAATACCTTGTAAGATTTAGTTTTTTGTAGCGCACATACAGCAGAAACCATTTTAGCGCTAACACAGAAGACAATCTCGATCCTTCGCCACTCTAAGCAGTTCCACCAATCAACATCCTACGTATTGCCGCTCCTGGCGGTTCCACCAATCAGCAGCGAGGAAAATAAACGCACTTCCTGGCTTGACTGCTTAGCGAACGCCTGAAAAAAATCCACAAATCGGTAAATTTTCTCTAAGAATTTGGAGTTATCTTCCACATTAAAATCCATTAAGACATTTAGGTTCATTGTAATCATGTTTTACAAAAAGAGGAAATATACGTTCAGAAAACTGATAGCTGCATGCTAATAAACATTTAAGCTAACATAATTTTAGCACAAGTTCTTGTTTTTTAAACGATCATTGCAGTTGCTTGTCGCATTATAACTCGACGCTGGAATATTCCCATTTCCGATTAATCATTAAACTCTAAATGAATCAAGAATTTATTCAATGGAAGGAGAATTAATGTCTACCTGACGTCTAACAGATCTATCTGAGAAATGAGCTGGAAAACAAAAATCCCTTAAAGATGCTAATGCTGCGTGGAAATGGTTGCAACATTAAAAAGTTGCCTTAGCTGCAGGATCTTTAACTGCAGTTTGTCAAAAAAGAAACGGCGAGTGAGAAATCGTCTCTGAAAGCAATTAGCACCCTGAGGTTTGACAGAGTGGAGAAACAGCCCGTAATTACCGTCGATCCGCGGCAGCAGGTGATGCTTCTCTGCGTCTGTGGGAGTGGGAGCCACGGAAGGAGACAAATGTGACCTTTACGCTTCGCCATCAGGAGAAATCCTCGAAATGTAATGGCGTGTTTAAAGCTGGCATTAATAGAGATGACGGAGCTTCATGCTGCGCCCCGATACTGATCGCTTTCTGTTCCCTTCTCAGTTTTAGTTCATTAATTACCATTTACAGATCATTTGAAATCAACAATTTAGTTTGTTTTTTCCAGGATTTAGTCCCGTCTATCTTGTTGGAGGCAACACAATTCTTTCTTCCAGTAATATTTCGAGAATAAACTTATAATATTATGACTTTAAAACAGAATAGTATGGATTTTTTCATATTTATTCTCAAAATATTTGTTTATTTTCTTTTTATTTGGACCTTTATTCTTGTACAACTTAATTCTTGTAATAATATGACTTTGTCATATTTATTTATTATTCTATCATAATCTACAATAACTGAAGAATTTCAATTAATGTTGTTAAAACATTTCATTTCAACATTATTTTCTCATTAGTATGGCCCTAATATTCCATCTTAGAATATATTTTTTTTCTGCTAATAAATAAAATTATTGCTAATTTTATTTAAGCTTTTTATTTTTACTAAGAATATTTTTATTTCTATTAAAGTTAGTTTTATCTGAAACATTTTAACGTAAAACATTCAACTTACTGATAAAAAAATTAAAATTGTACAATGATGCATTTTTAATCTTAACCGTTGTGTTTACAAATGGGGTCCAACCGACCCTTCACCCACATCACTTGTATCAGTTGCCTCAGTCCTCGCACGCACAGTCATAATTTTATGACTTCATTGTCATATTATAACGACTTTATGCTCCCATTTCGCATTTATTTTGTTTTCATTAGTATGGCCCTATTACTCCAGGATAGATTTTTTTCTGTTAACTAAATTTATCATTTAAGAGCAGATTATACTTTGTACTCAAGATATTTTTAATTTATGTCAAACTTAGTTTGATATGAAATGTTTTAATGCTAAATTTTTTTTGAAAGAAACAACTTCATTTAAAAAATATTAAATTGTGTTATGCTATATTTTTTCTTGTTTTTCATCTTAAATTTACTAAATACATAAAGTCATTACAATTTTATTCTCATGTTGTTTTTTTGGCCCTAATACATCAAGGCAGAAATCATTTAAAAGGAGCTTTAACTTTTTATTTAATATATTTTAATTTGTGTTTAACTTAGTTTGACGTGAAACGATTTATGTGAAAAAATCCAGAGAAAACTCAATGTATTGTTAAAAAAATTAACTTTAAGTTGTGCTATGTTGCATTTTCTCCCATTTTTTTTATCTTAAATTTGTTACATAAACACGCTGTATGCATAAGTAACAGAAAGAAACCAGAACCGGTGACATAATGGCTGATTGTGTTAAACACACGCAGCGTGCGCCCGGCGCGCTTATCGCCACGGATACCGGCCGCCATTATCTGTCAGTTCCGGCAAACTTTGACAGCTCCATAACTGCAGAGTCATAAATCTGTGAGTGGTGGCAGGTCTGAGCATTACCCACCATTGTTTTACCAGAACACATTATGTAACTGTCTGATCGGCAGCCGCCTCTGCTCTCGCTCCGCTCTGCATATAGATTGGACATTAAGAAACCAGCCGAGTTACTCCAGGATTTTTTCTGAATCGCGTCTCAAACCAGGTAGTTTTGAAAATAAATTCTACCAAATAAATACCAGGAGACTCAGTCGATAACAAATTTTCACACAAGTTATCGCAATTAATGATAATATTGTCGTTTTGTAACCATTTTCAAGCAACATAATGCTTATTATGGGTGCACTGATTTATCAATCGGCCAATTTATCCTTAATTTTAGGAGATTGATGATTGGCCGGTACTTGCATGTGAAAAGGGTTCTTATCTACCTCAGCAAAGGTCTAAAAATCAGCCACTGTCCTCTTCTGCTTTTCTGCCTTTAGAGGTTTAACTGTTAGACCCACCCACAATATTAACTCCGCCCACAATATTAGCCCCACCTACCAGGTTAGCCCCGCCCACAATACTAGCCCTGCCCACCAGGTCATGTCTGCACGTTTCCAGCTACCAATAATCTCTCCACTTTTCCCAATTTAGCAACTTTCTTGCAATATTTTGCAACATTTCAGATAAAAAAATAATTGGTATCAGCCAAAATTGGAATCAGCAGGTCAGGGTTTTTAAAGATCAATGATCAGCTATCAGCCAGAAAACCACAATCAGTGCAGTGCAGCCCTGATACTAATAATGCAAAAACACTTTCTCATATATCAATTAATTTTAATTTCTAATGAATATTTTAACACTGGAGCTGGAAGATATTTTAAATACCCAAAATAAACAAACAAAACAACAAATAATATTAATTATAAAGTCTCTGGAAGCAAAATTATCCTTAAAGAAAAACAGCAAATTGAAGACTTTTATCATCCAGTTTTTGGTAAAAAGAAAAAACAATAAACAATGCAAATGGAAGTTATTGATTTTGCTTTAATTTATCATGTGATTAATTGATTTATTGCTTATTGCGACAGGCCTGTCGTTGATACCGATGCTAACACCGATACTCTTTGTCATTTAAACTTGATTTATGATCAAACCGCTGACATTTTGGTGTTTTTTTTGTTTTTTACCTTTGAATTATATTATTAAAACTTAAGAAAGAATTTGAACAAAGTTGAATTAAATACTTTAATAGCTAATTAACAAGATAAACAGAAAGAATAGAACAATAAAACAAATGTGTTTTTTCCTAAATAAAGCGCAAAAAATATATAATTTCAGAGAAAGTCAAAACAAAATCTTTTTTGAGGTGGAGTTAAGAAACTACAAAACTAAACTAAAATTTCATGAGGAAATGTGAAACTTAAGTTTCCATCTGTATATATTCCGGTGAAAACAGATTATTGTCTTAAAATGGGAAGGTTGTTTTCCTGTTGTGGATGTTTAAAAGACCCAGTTGGTTTTGTTCCTGCATCAGTAAAATCATCCGGTTCCTTTAGGAATCATAAAATGCTTTTAATCCAATAAAAGCGACTTTATTAATCCCTCATCAGGCTGAAAGCTTCAACTCCTGCTTTCCTGATGAAATCAGAGAAAGCTGAAGTTTCACCAACGTTGAATTTTATTTCTGTTTTTAGCTTTTTTCTTAATGGTTGGTTGTGATGAAACAAGTTTTCACACCCTGACCTTCATTTTAATGTTTTTTGTATTTCTGCTTCAGTAAAGGGATCAGTGAGTCTAGAGATTTAATCCTTAATTTTCTTCTGGGTTTCCTCATTTTTATTACTTTAATGTTTTCAGATAATCAAATAAACTTTATTACAGGCCGTTTTCATGATTATTTCATTTATTAGGAGAGTAAAAATCAATCCACCACTGCTAATCTATTATGTAATTGTTAAACAATTATTAAGATTCAAATTCAGATATAATCAAGCAATTTCAGCTACTTTATATTCTCCTGATAGCATTAAGCTAACCTTAGCATTTTAGCTAATACATGAATGTTAGCATACTGAGTGGAGTAGGTCACTGTTACTCAAAATGCTAGTGATAACCCCCATGCTAACATTAGCATTGTAGCTAAAATAACTATTTTATCACACTGAATAGAGTACGTCTTGCTAGTAATACCTGACATGCTACTGGCAGCATTTAAGCTTACGTTAGCATTTTAGCTCATTTTAGCTTATACACTGTTTGCATCCTGAGTGGAGTAAGTCAGTGTTACGCCACATGCTAGTGATAACTTACATCCTTGTGGTAGTATCAACATGCTAGTGACTCTGTGTGCTAGTGATAGCCCTCATGCTAATGTTAGCCTTATAGCTAAAATAAGCATTTTGGCTAAGAGACTAAGGATTTTAGCTAATTCTTTTAAAGGTTTTGTTGTCTCTATTGGCCTTTATTTGAAAGTAGTTTGACAGGAAACAGGGTAATGAGAGAGAAGGAAGACATGCGGCAAAGTCGCCAGGCCGGGAATCAAACCTGCGACCACCGCCACAAAGACTAAGGCCTCAATACGTGTGTCATGCTTTGCCCGTGCTCCACCACAGCACCCTGGATCTTAGCTCATTTTTGATGTGTTGGTCACATTTAGAATACTGAATGGAGTATGTCAATGTACAGCTACATGCTGGTGATGCTATTTAAGCTAGCCTTACTGTGTTAGCTATTTTAGCGTTTTTATCATCAGTACACTGGATTCCAACATACACGCACACTTTGGCAGGCTGCTTTTAAATTTCTTCAGAAAAGTTGTGGTAATTCTGTACAGTCCAGTGTAAAACAAAAGCCCTGAAGAACTTCTGGAGGTGTCGCCTCTTATAAAAGTTAGCCTTGATCTTAAAGGCGGCAGAGCTGGAACTTTAATCTGCTTTCTGCTCTGCCTGCAGGAGTTTTCCTTCTCCATCAGGAGCGACGCAGGTTTCCCTGATTAAAAAACAAGCCGAGCCTCTGAGGTTATCTGGTTGTCGACACGCAGACCTATTAATGTCACACAGACTCGCTTTAGAGCGAGACCTAGATCTGCTAATTAGATGCTGATTACATCAACAGTTGCTGTTGATGATGAAGATTATCAATATTTAATCTGTTTTTCTACAAAGCTCCAGTTTCTACAGACGAAACATTTTCTCTTGCCTGGAATCTGGAGCTGAATGAACAAGTTATGAATTATAGAAGATCAATAAAACTATATGTTAACTAGAAATGTAATTTCTATACTTTCAGTTTCTGGTTTGCATGAATTACTGCATCAATGCGGCGTGGCATGGAGGAGATCAGCCTGCGGTTCTGGAACCTTCAGGTACTCTGGATCATTGGTTCTGGTGTCTCATCTAAAACTGAACCGATTAATTGATTATTAAAACAAACATCAACTAATTTAGTAATCAATTAATCATTAACTGGAGCCTACAGACTCAAAAAAAAGAACAAATGCCTTTTGGCAGAAATATATAAATACAATGTTTATGTTATTTAAAGAAGGACATAAAATAAATTGCAAAAGAATTACTTGGAAAAAAACTGTTTTTACATAATCAGATGGAAATTTTGGTATTTTAATTATCAAAATGACAATAATTTGTATAAGTAGCAAAAAGTATCAGGCAGGTAAAATAAATGTTTTTCCTAATCAGTTTCTTTCAATAAAAACTGATGAAACTGTAACAGAAACTGCAGCTGTGTGTCTGTGTCTGGTGAATTTCTGGTTAAAACATGTTTGTTTTTCATTCAGTGGGGAGAAAATCCAGAAATTTTACCCAAGTGAGAATACTTCAAAATAAAATTACTCAAAAGTACAGCGACATAAAAATACTTTTCAGAAAAATATTTTTTTTCCAAAGTGACTCAAATAAATGTAACTAGCTCCAACAGAACTCTGATTAAATCCATATATCAACTTAACTGTTGTTAGATGTTGAGATCTGGGCTGGTTTTGCAGGTTTTACGTTGTTTTGGGCTGGAGACTGGCAACCTGAGCGTGTTGACTCCGGGCACCAAACGGGCTAGGACCGCCCCTGCGTGCATGGGGTTTCCACAGGAACCTCTAAAAGAGGCAGACCCGCATCAGCTGCGCCCAGACGCAGCATCTCCTGCTGTTTGTCCCCTCTCCGCCTCCGTCTCTCCGGAGCGCCACCATGCGCTCCTTCAACGCCACGCAGCGGAACCTGAGCGGTACCGCCAACCACTCCGACCCGTTCGGGCGCAACGAGGAGGTGGCCAAGCTGGAGATCACGGTGCTGAGCCTGGCGTTCGTGGCGGCGGTGGCGGGGAACCTGAGCGTCCTGCTGGCCATGCTGCGCAGCCGCAGAAAGCTGTCGCGCATGCACCTGTTCATGAAGCACCTGAGCCTGGCCGACCTGGTGGTCGCCTTCTTCCAGGTGCTGCCGCAGCTCTGCTGGGAGGTCACCTTCCGCTTCTACGGGCCGGACTTCCTGTGCCGCATCGTGAAGCACCTGCAGGTTCTGGGCATGTTCGCCTCCACCTACATGATGGTGATGATGACCGTGGACCGCTACGTGGCCATCTGCCACCCGCTGCGCAGCCTGCAGCAGCCCACGCAGCGCGCGTACATCATGATCAGCTGCAGCTGGGCGTGCAGCCTGCTGCTCAGCTCCCCGCAGTACTTCATCTTCTCCCTCAGCGAGGTTCGGCCCGGTTCGGCCGTTTACGACTGCTGGGGTCACTTCGTGGAGCCGTGGGGGCTGCGCGCCTACATCACCTGGATCACGGCGGGGATCTTCCTGGTTCCGGTGGCCGTGCTGGTGTTCTGCTACGGCTTCATCTGCAGGACGATCTGGAGGAACCTGAAGGGCAAGACGCGCAGGAAGAGCGCGGCGGACGCTTCGGCAGCGGGCGGCAGGTCCAGGATCCTGGGCAGGAACTCCGTCAGCAGCGTCTCCACCATCTCCCGCGCCAAATTACGCACCGTTAAGATGACTTTCGTGATCGTGGTGGCTTACGTGGTGTGCTGGGCTCCGTTCTTCACCGTTCAGATGTGGTCCGTGTGGGACAAAACCTTCTCCTGGCACGGTGGGTCTTACTTTCTACTCCCAAATTATAATAAAATATAGTTTTTATTCCTGTAGCGCTTTTGTAACGACGCGTAAAAGACGCAAATCTGCGCTTTTTCTCTGCAAAAACTGATTTTTAAATAAAAATAAACAAACTGTTCATTTTTCTTTTCATAACAGCTTTTAACTTCCTGTTTTATGTTTTATTTGATTTACTGAAGTTCTCTGTTTGTAATTTAGCTCAATTCCTGGAAAGTTTGAGTGTTTTTACAAGATTTCCTCCTGGTACCGCATATCTCACTTCCTGCTGCTAAATAATTATAGATTTTATTTGTATAGCGCTTTTCTAAAGAGGCTCAGATGCAGATCCGCGCTTTTAGTCTGTAAAACTGAAATTTTTATGAAAATAAATCAAGAAAATGTTTATTTTCCTTTCCACAATGTCATGTTTTATGTTTTGTTTGACTGCTGTCTTACATCCTGACACCGTTGGTCTTACTTTCTGCTTCTATATAATAATAATAGATTTTATTTATATTGGGAGTTAAAGGGCAGATCTGCACTTTTTGTTTGCAAAACGGAATATTTTACAAAAATTAATCAGCAAACTGTTGATTTTCTTCTCCCTAAAAGCTTTTAATCTATGATTAATGTCCAGTTTTATATTTTGATTCCTGAGTGTTTAGAAAAGATAAATAAAATTATTATTATAAGTTTTAGTATTATATCTTCATCCAAACTGTTCTTTGTCTCGTTCTAAACTTTTAAAATTAAATTATAAGTTAAATCTCTAAATGACGAAAAACGTCTTTAGTACTAATTAATCATCCTGTATCCACAATAATTCACTTTAATTTATATTTGCTGTAATTAAATAATTAAATAAAAATGTAATCATACATTTATTTGTCTTCTGTTACCTAAAAATGCAATTTGTCATTTTTAAAAATGTAGTTTTTGATGTTTACACAAATTAGTTAAAGTTTCATTTTCCTTTAAAATCAACAAGAAATTATATTTTTTAATGAAAAAAACAGATATAAACTAAATCTATTGAGTTTTTTTTTACATAAAGAATGAACAAAAAAATGTTTTACAGCACTAAAAGACTGAGAGGAAAAAGTATTTTCATGAAAATTAAAACTATAAACCATTTATGTTAATACATCAGAAGGTGAAATCATGAGGAAAAAGTGTTAAAATGTTGAGGAAAACTTTTCACATGTTTGGATTCAATGGAGTGAAGAAGTGACAAATTCTTCAATGTTTGAAACAACAACTGGTAACAGCAGCTGAAAGTTCATAAAAATCTTTATCGGTGATGATAAACGGACCAATAATAACATCAGCCGATATCGATATATCGCATTTATTAATGAGGTTACAAAGTTATAATATTACAGGGGAAAAGTCAGAATAAAATCATATTGGAAGAGTAAAGCTGAATAAGAATAAAGTCAAAATAATAGCAGAAGAAAGTCGTTATTATACAAGAATATAGCGAGATTATCAAAGTAAAGTCGTACAACAATAATGTCCAAACAATGACAACAGAGTCGTAATTATTAGAGAATAATGTCATAACATTACCAGAATAAAGCTGTACGACAAAAAAGCTGAAATAATGCAAGAATTAATTTGTCCGACAAAAGAGTTGTAATCTCTTAAAGTCGTACGAGAAAAAAGTCGTAATAACATGAGACTAAATTCAGAAAAAAGTTGTATGAGAATGAAGTCAAAATACTAGAAGAATAAAGTTGTACGAGGGGGAAAAATGAAATACGAGAATAAAGTTGTTACAACTTTATTTTCAAAATATCACAACTTTATTCTTGTAATTTTATTTTATTTTATTCCCGTAGTTTGACCCCCATCACCAAATATGCAAATTAGATGATGACATCATCCAGTGACTTTTATAGGCAGCCAATAGCTAATTCCCTTGCTGAGACATTTATGTCAATGGGTTCAGACTCCAGAAGCGATTCAAGCTGTTATTCATCCAGTTGAAATGCTGTTGAAACTCAGCCTGGTGATTTTTTAAAAATGTAATTTTTTTCGCCCTGCAGACTCGGAGAACCCGGCGGTGACGCTGTCCGCCCTGCTGGCCAGCCTCAACAGCTGCTGCAACCCCTGGATCTACATGATCTTCAGCGGCCACCTGCTGTCGGACTTCCTGGGCCTGCTGCCCTGCTGCCGCCGGCTGCGGGACCGGCTGCGGCAGCAGGACTCGGACAGCAGCATCCGGCGCACCACGCTGCTGTCCCGCCTGCAGGCGCCGCGCCCGTCCGACCTCAACTTCACCTTCAAAAACTGTCCGCCGGCCACGCTGGCGTCCTGACTGCAGATCCGCCCGACCGGCTAGCATCAGCCCAGGGAGCTAAAGGAGAGCTCGGTTCGGTCCAAACGGGGAACGTTCACTATCCGCTGTGGGTTCAGCAGCACTTTTCATGGCGGCTTTGTTAAAGGGGCAGTATCATGTAAAAACAACTTGATTTTTTATTTTACTTTCCATCATGTTTTACTGTTTTTCCCTGGTGAAAAACAAATTAGCCAGCAGCAATTAGCAAACACCTGGTGGAACTGCTGAGCTCGTTACGGAGTTATTCTCAGAGCAACGCTGGTAAAACCGTAGTTAAAGGGCTAATAGAGGAGCCATGTTGGGATGTCTTCCTGAAGGCGGAGCTTCTTAAAGAGACAGACCCTAACCCAATTTTAAATTACAATGTAAAACTTCTTCTAAGTAATGTTTGATATATACAGCGTTTTTATAACAGTTGACTGTAACATAGTTACTTAATCATGCTATAAAATGGAAAACACATCATACTGCCTCTTTAACATATTTCAGATATAACATAAAGGAATATGGCCGCCAAAAAGGATGGTTTACCAATACAAGCTGGTGCTAAGCAGTTATTAAATAAAAGTCACCTGGAAGCCATAATTGTTTTTGGCTTTAAGGACAACTAAGATAAAAGAAAACCTAAAATGTGGCCAAAAGTTTGTTTATTCACCTTTTTTGGGGGGGTTGTAAATTCTTCTAAGCTTAAATAAACATCCAATAAATTTGGATTAATGAAAAAATATTGAGAATAATCTGGATTACCATCTGCTGGAATCCTAAAACTCCAAAACACAATTTAGATATTATTCATGGTTGTTCTACTTAGCTGAGCAAATTCTGGTTTTGGGTTAGACTTGAGGATCTAAAATGTGTTGTGAGCCAAAAAGCAGCTAAAAACAATAAAAACTGAACAACATAATTATGTTTCCAGTTTCCACTCATGTATTTTCCTTCGTAGGCAGAATGATGTCTTCAGAGGATTTGCTTTCTGTTTGTATTTTCTAAAAAATAATCCAGTAAGCTGTTCTCCTGGCCTGTAGGTTTGTTGTGTTACTCGCTCATTTCCTTCAGTAGAAAACAATGATTATTGTTCAGGCCTGAAACGGGGACATTAATTTCCTGACAGCTGGTGTCTAATGACCTTCATGGGAAGTTTAAATCTTCATTGTAAATACAGGAACCAGATCTGGAATGTCAGCTTTGCAAATTTATTATATTCTCGGTATGTTTACATTTCTTACATAAATACTGAGAATATACAGGTTTTTTATTAACCTTAAAGCTAATTAGGTGATTAAATAACATTTTCCTAAGAGGAAAATCACTGATTCTCTTTCATAGAGACCATTAAAACCTTTGAACTTGTTGTTAGAAAAGGAAAATGTGGCTGTAGTTGAACTTGATTTAAGTTAATTTCTTGAATGGAAACCGATTCAAACCCAGTTTATAAAACCTAATGGATGTAATTTAGTTTACATTCATGGAAGTTTTCTTTACCAAGTCAAACTCCTTTACTGGTTGAGGTTTGGGTCATTTATTTACCTCATCCCCTCATACTGGTTTCAAATTAACCTTTTGCTGCATTTATTCTTGTCACTTCTCTTCCATCAGCCCAGTTCATCCCACTCATCCTCCTCATTCCCATCCTGACCAGTTTTCATCCCACTTATCCTCCTCATTCTTCCCCCATCTCACTCATCCTCCTTAACTTTGGAATAACTTTGCACACCATGATGTTTAAGCTGAAACTGTTATTGTTTGTACATTTTTTCTCATGTAAATATCTTGTTTACTTATGAGCTCCTCCAACAGGGGGCGCTGCAGACGCATGTTTAAATTGTTTACTCCATAAATTGACATAAAAATAGTTTAAACTGTGGTGGGTTATAAATTGATGTGCACTTTGTTTAATGCGATAAGTAATGTAAATATTCGTGTTTTGTGATGTGATTTGAAGTTTTGTGATGTTTGAATTTTTGTGCGTTGCGTTTGGATGGTACTGGGTCCCTCAGGTGTTGCAGATTGTACCAAGCTGTTGTCTGTCTGCATGTTGTAGAGCACACATAATTAAAAAATGAAAATTTTATGTAATTTCATGTCTTAGTTTTTGAGTTTTTTATTATTATTCCTGCTTTAGACGCTTAAACAGTGAAATATCCTCTTAGATATCTGGATATAGGACACCATGGACAGGAAATGGTCTCTAATCCATAGTTGTTATGCTGATTTTTGCCCCAATTTTCCCGTTCTGACAATGTTAAGAACACCCTGATCTAAAGGTAAACTTAAGCAATATTCCTGCAGGTTATGGAATGCCAGGAGTGATTTGGTCTGCTTGGAAGGACATTAGGAACACTCCGATCCCAAAGTTGGGCTTTTCAACATGTTGGATTGTCTTGGCCTGATATTGCAACATGTATTGTGTTCACTAGAGTACAAACAAGAATGCAGCCTTTTGAATATGAGGAGTAACCAATCAGAAAGTGAGGTGAAATCTAAATACATCTGCCGTTGAGCACCAGGAAGTCCAGTGGACGTTGGCGACGTCTTCGTATCGTTTTGCTCTGTTAAACACAGTGAACAATCTATCACTGTTGCTTCTTTCCAGTCAGCCATGTTTGTTTGCTCTGAACTCATGATTGGTCTAGAGTGGTCTTCAGTTTGTAGTGTAGTGTTGGAGGATATTTTCTTGACACCATGTCTATGTCACAAAGCTCCAGCCGTCAGATTGGTTTCTTCAACATCAATGGCCTCCATTGTCACCAGATCTCAACCCAACAGTGCCACATCTTTCTACAGGATGATCTGGAGCCATGAGAGTCACATCATGAGATGTCCAGCAACTCATGAATCCAATCTTTGAAGGACATTGCAGACCTGGGGTTGGTCTTAAAGCCATTTCTGGCATGGTGCGCCTGTAGACTTGGCTGGTAAGTATACCGTCTCATCTGGAAGACATCCTGAATGTGTCCTGATCAGATGCTCAACCACCCTTCAGATGACGCTCATTTCAGCTGATTGTGTCTCTTGAGAGTTTGAACACATCTGGATCAGCAAATTCAGATCTCCAAGCAGATGAAAGTGATCTATCCATCCTTCTGCTATCATTTAGGAACAAAGACATCGAGATATTTGAACTCCTCCAGTTGAGGCAAAGAGGAGGAGACCGTTATCAGGTCAGAGCTGTGGTTCCTGTCCTGGTTCCTTCACTCTTAATTGAGCTCCTTTACTGGGGAAGGGTCTTTGGTTGGGGATGCCTGTAGAACATCATCTGTTAGAAAACCAAGACAGTCTGAAATTTGCAGATCTTTCTTTGTGGAATTTGCAGATTCTCTCCAAGTTCATCAACTTGTCCAAACAACTTGCATGCTAGTTTGAGAGTAGAGTTTAAAAAACTGGTGAAGAATCTGTTTTATAACATTTAAATTCACTAATTTACCAGGTTTAGTCAATGAAGAGTCCTTCTGCAAATGAAATAAAAGCACTAAACCGTGGATGTTCAAACAAAAGAATAAGAAAAGCAGAAGCCAGTGGAGGCAGACTGGGAGCTGCTGCTTCCAGATTCAACCTCTTTAGAAAGTCAGAAGCTCAAAGTGTTCCCCTCAGAGGTTATGATGAAAGGAACAATAATTTCCTGTCTGCGATAACTTAATTAGTTTGGAAGCACCTAAAGTGATTAAATAGCACACTTCCTGCTGGGCTTTTTAACTGCCCTGCTCCTGAACAAAAACACATCCCTCTGATGGGAAAATTATTGAAAACTGTCATCCAGATATGCAACAGCTGTTAAAACAAATTTGGAAAAAATATATATATATTATTTTTCAGGTAGAAAACTCAGAAGCCAAAGCCCATGTGAAGGTAACTGTTCTGTTAGTGTTCATATGAAGTGTTTTGTAAACTCTCAGACTTTTTGCTGTTTGAAATTTAGGAACTAAGTTGTCTCCAAATGACGCTATATTGACTCTTCATCTTCTTCTATTGCTAACTAGCTGGCACCTGACAGCACCAACACTTCCATACCCTCCCTTCATCAATTTGTCCAAGCATGTTAGCTTGAGAACAAATTGTAACGATGTCAATTCTGATCACATTGGTGGAGAATTTAATCAGAATTTGATCCATAAATATTGAATGAGCAAGCTAACTATTTAGCTCTAATTAAATACTTAGCTCAGAGATAGCTAAATGTTTAGCTATCAGGTAGCTAGGTATTTAGTTAGCTTTGAGCTAAATAATAATAAGTAAATAAATGATAATCAAAATAATTAACTTGCTAACTAAACCTTTAGCTTGCTAACTGACAAATTAACCCCCATTTTTTCCCACAAAAAGCCCTAAAATATGGCTGCTAAGTTTTGACTGTGTAACTTTATGAACGCCTTCCCATTTATATGTTTATAAATGAAGCAATCTGTTAGTAAAAGGTTGAACCTGCTGTGGGAATGTTTTAGTTTTCCGTCTGGTTTTAAGGAATTTCAGTTCAATATCAATCACTCTGTCAACGCGGCCCCAGCTTATCAACGAGCTGAGGTCAGGAAATAAGAGAAAGGAAGTGCATTGTTTAAGACAGGAAGTGGAGATGAATGCAGCAGAGCAAGGCGGCCGACTCTTAAAAAGGAGCAGTTTAGTGATGAAAGTGGTCAGGGTGGAGACCCGTCCTGTACGCTGCCTTTAAGTAGCCTCTATCTGTCTATACATCCACATCCCAGCCTAATTTACATCTAGCCGCTGTAAGTGAGCCAGCATGTGGTCATTAAAATATTAAACTGAAGCTTTTCCAACTTCCTGTAGCAGCTGGCTGCACTGAAGTAAAATATTGTTGGGATCGCTTCACTTCCTTGCTATGGTCCACATTTCTCCCTGTGTTTATTTTTTTTGACCAGCTAAGTGTAATTGGTGCACAGCTTTAAATGTGGGAGGCGAAAATATTAATTGTCCTTTTTGACGCCAGTCACGGCTAAGTGCAGCCATGTTGTAATCTGAAGGAGAACAGAACATGTAATAATTAACTTTACAGGCAGACGGGTATCTTGTTAGAACAGAACTGCTTCTCATGTCTTTTAATGTCAACAGCGAACTGAAGCTGGATCACAGCTTCTCCTCGTTTTGTTTTGAATGTATTTGAAGATGCTTTGAGTCATTTAGTCTCTTCATTGTTGTTTTTTTATTTATTTATTTATTTGGTCTTTTTAAAATTACTCATTGAAGACCCAACATTATGCAGTATTACAGGTTCAGAAATGCATTTGTCTTAACACAATATGTTTTAAGATTAATTTTTATCTGCATTAGGAAGACGATGCTATGCAGTAGTAATTTCACTGGTATCTGATAAGCGCTGCTTGCATCATTTATAGCATTTTTTTCATGTTTTCATGGCAGAAAAATGCAGATCAAGATACATATCTAGAAAATGGGAATATGTTCTGCAGAACCCAGATTCTGATCAATTGCAACCAGGAATGTTGATTTTAATCTTACCAAAGCTTCTCTTTAGCCTAATTTGTCCTATTAGTCAAGCTTTATGCATAAAGTTTCCATTAAGGATCCAGTAAACAGCTATTTATTCCAGTTTCCT
This sequence comes from Poecilia latipinna, assembly GCF_001443285.1. Classification (NCBI taxonomy): domain Eukaryota; kingdom Metazoa; phylum Chordata; class Actinopteri; order Cyprinodontiformes; family Poeciliidae; genus Poecilia; species Poecilia latipinna. The sequence goes on along the minus strand of NW_015113176.1, from coordinate 99,533 downwards.
CCACAAGCAGATTCCCATGCTGGCAGTCTTAACTGGATTATGTTGCATCATATATGGAAAAACAGAAGTTTTAGTTTGGTTGGATGACGACCTTTTGGAAAGGTCTTGAGTTTTGTAAGATTTTTAGCAGAAAATTCAAATTCAAAAAACTTTCCAAATATTTAGAACGAATATTGCAGGTCTGTCAGAGCGAGTAAATTGTGTGAGTGTTGGTACAATCTGTCCTGCTGCAGAAACACTTTTATGTTTAGCTGCCTGAATGTTTAACTTCTTAAATGTCATCCTTTCACAGCGTTTCTCCTTTTAAACTGGACCCGGTGACGGTGTCAGTCTTTGGGTAATGGTGCTGTCTTTTTCTCTGTCCGATTCACCATTTTATTTAATTAACAATGTTTTTAAAACAGTAAACCCATGGCAATAACTTTACTTTTTTCCTGCTTTTTTATTTTTCAAATGGATAAATTAAATCTGCAATTGAATGTTTGCCAGTTATTGTAATGTATTTTATTAATCGGTTTTGTTTAATTTGGTCATCTTGTAGTTGAATTTTAAATTAAAAGTACCAACAAATTTCAAGTTTTGATTTCTTCATTGTGCATAAATTAGGTGTCTTGCTGCCCACTGCTGGTCTAAGTGCTACCTTTGCTTGCACATTCCGTGGGCCGGCTCGGCTTTGCTCAATAAACATGGCTGAGAAGTATAACAGTTTCGTGGAAAGATAAGTGGTAAAAAAAAGGATCAAAAAATGAAAATAAGTAAGCAAACATGACAAAATATCCTCAAATATTCCCTGAATTTAAAGTTAAGCGATGTTAATTTTTACGAGGAACTTGAACTGAACACGCAGCATTTAACGTGCCACCATGTTTATTCCTCCACTTTTCCCTTTTGTTTATAGACTGTCGTAAATGTAAGTAAAGCCGAACTGACAACAGAGCGGCTAAATTTAAAATGAACAAGCTTAGGTTTAGTCAACGGTCGTTTTAAGTTAGTAAAAGTAATATTTTTAAGTTGAAGCGTTAGCTTCCTTTCGCAATACTGTTAAAGTTACCGCGTTTGACACGAAGCGTTTTTCACAACGACTTTCTGCCTATTTTAACGGTCCGACAGCACTAAGAAAAACATATGTGAATGAGAGAAGCTTTATTGTAAATTCGGCTGTAATGAAATAAAGCTTATATAAAGACAAAAAGTAAAAAAGAAGCAACAACAACAAAAAAAAAAAACTCCGTGACGTGATGACGCAGTTGGTTTGATTACCATTTTGGCGTGACTTTTAAACTTTAAATAGGTTTTGGTTGATGATTTTTCTGAAGAAATGAATGCAAAACCGTGCAGTGGTTCGCTGATTTGCTGAACTGAGTTTAGCTGTGCTGAAGGGTTAAGGCCGAAGTCCTGGACTGTCCGATGTTTAACGTGGCATCTTTCCATCTTTTATCTTAATTTGTCAACAAAGAGACGTGGAGGTTCATTTGGGTCCAGTTCGGTGGAAACAGGTGACCGCGACGGGCTGCAGGACGTTTTCAGGTGAGTCTTCTTATATTTTTCCATCAGCTGGAAAAACATTGCAAAAACACATATCTTTACCAACTATGTTTGGTCTAGTTTCTAGTTCAAATATCTTGGTACACTTGAAATAATAGAAAACTAACGTACAAGTCAATTTTCACAAGATATTGATGGAAAACTACTGGCTTTACTGACAGATTATTTCACTTATAACATGGGACAAAAGTCTTGTTTCAGGTTTAAAAAAAAGTCTACCAGTGAAACTAGTACTTTTTAAAATTGATATTAAGGAATTATTGACTTAAAAAGCTACTATATCTTACTGAAAAGTTACATATTGGTTAGTTTTGTTGTTATTTCAAGTTTTGTTGTCATTTCAAGTGCACTAAGGTATTTGCACTAGAAACTAGACAAACTCCTCATCAACACTGTTGTTGTGAGTTCAGGGAGCTCAGAAATCTGCAGGAACCATAAAATAAAACGGCTGAATTCAGCAAACAATTACAGGAACCTTAAAGGAAATTTCCTTAAACGTTCAGCTTAGAAAATCTGAAAGCTATATATTTTTTTTTTTTTTTTTTTTGGAGGTTGAGAACTGAGTTGGATAATAATAATAATAATAATAATAATAATAAATATTTTTGCCTTGAATAAATAACAGACTATTCACCATAAGTGAAAATAAGAAAATAAAGACTTTGAAAACAACAGACACACTCTTAGAAATGGCTGTAAATTTACGGTGAAATTCCAGCAGTGACATACTGTTATTCCACAATACGGTAGGATATTGTCAATGTGATGTCTTCTTCTGTTGTCACAATCAAGACTGATGACAGGCAGTAAACTACCGTAAAATAATTGTACAATACAGTTTTGTTCCCAGGAAAGACATTTTACTTTAAAGACAATATTAAACGGAAAGAAAAAAAATACTTTCCATAATAAATCTGTTTGGGAATGAATCGAAATCTACAGAGCATAATTAAAAATGTTAGAATACCAGTGCTGGTGTTGTATGTTAAAAATACAATGTTAATTAAACACTTGTTTAGTCAAATTCAAAGATGGGTTTGTCAGTTTCCCTAAACAGATGGTGTTTGATAAAGAGTTGCCCCCACAATCGCAACATGTCTGTGACGTATCGTGTTTGCCCGGGAGACAGCAGTATGGCGTCTTGTCTGGATCTTATCATAACAAGGTAAGTTCCCCAAAGCTATTAAAACATGCTCTTTTTGTTATTTCTTTAATGTATTTATGTAATGTGATGGTGAATTGTTGTCTCAATGTTTGTAACTCCTTGGCGGACATTATACCACAATGTATGCTGCGTTTATACTGTTATGTATTCTGTATCTCAATAAAGATCTATTAAAAAACAAACAAAAAAACAAGGTAAGTTCCATGTTAAGACCATCATGTTTTTGATTTTGATTATTTTTAATGAATGCATTAACTTTCTGTTTGCACTTATGCTTAACGTAAGTTTATTTGTTTGGATATCGCGGTACGACTGTTCAGTACAGGGGAGCTCAAGTCCAGTCCTTGAGAGCTGCTATCCTGCAACTTTCAGATGCTTTCCTGCGCCAATTAACACACCTGAATCAAATGAATGGCTGGTTAGCAGGTCTGTTCAGAGCTGATCCTGGTCTGTTGGAGTAAAGATGCATCGAAAAGTTGCAGGACGGTAGCTCTCGAGGACTGGACGTGAGTACCCTTGGTTTATTATTTTTGTTAGCAGCTAAAGCTAGCCAAGCAGGTGTAGCAAGAGGTGTCGGGTGGTTAAACGAACATTAAAACTGTCAGAAAGGCCGTTTGAGTTAACAGTATTTAGCTGCGAAGTCGTTTTCTTGAAGTTTTCGGCTATAGACGGCATAATGGGGAGAGTGGCTGTGCTGGACCTGTGGATTGATCTATGCGATCAAAGCTAAGCCAAAATGGTTTTGTCTCTATAAATAATAATGATAATAAATAATGACATATTGGCTGCCTCTTTTTTTCTTCATTAGTACGTCATGTTGGTGACTGAAGCCTGTTATGATGGCTTCAACTCATTTCTTCTGACAGGTTGGTAGAAGAAATGCTGTCCAGAATGTTTCTATACGCTGACTAATTTCTATAATGCCTAATGTCTGAGTTGTGTTCATGGTAATTATTTCTGACATTTTTATGCTTTATGTTGTAGGTGGTGAAAAATGCTCTCCAGGGTAAACCAGGTGGACAAAGTATTTTGGTGGGTCTGGTTAGTTTTGCTCACTTCTCTTTAAAATTTGTATTTTTTATCCTAATGTGTCTGCTATTTATCCTGTTGTTCCTCCAGGCTGGGAAAACCAGGCATTCTTCTGTTGGTTCAGGTGCTTCGTCCTACATCCAAAGGCCACAAGAAGAATCCAAAACAGCTCATGTCAAACTGTGGACCATGTTTTCAGATATGTGCAGGTATGTGGTTATTCTAATGATCCTACTTCTTTGTAGAAGCACTTTTTCATTGGCTTTGTTTGCTATCTGAATGTAGCTGTGCTGCTAAATATATTTAATAATTTATATTATTCGTCTTCTTATCGTTATGTCAAAGATGCAAGCCAGTGTTGAAGCCTTCCTCATTGCCGTGCAACCAGGACAGCCCTTCCTCCTGCATGTTGGTGAAAACAAGAGCAGCACCAAAGACACTTCACCATTAGTGATCACAAGATCATCCAAGGTAGCTTTTGATGAACTTCCAAAAGCACACTTCACCTTCAGTTCATTCAAAGGAAAAAGTGACGGTCAATGTTCAGGTTTCCACGCTCATCAAAAACTTGATGGACTTTGAGTGGCATCTCATTCAGGTTAGTTGTTCTTTTCTTTTCTTTGAAATCTTTCTGTTTCCATATTATTTAGGATCTAAATTGTATTGTCTTTTCTTTTTCCATGTTGGACGGTGCCTTCATCTGCATCTAATAAAGTAAGTGCCACTTGGACTCTTGAAAACCATTAATGGTTCACATTTTAAAACTGTGTTAATACTAGAATTCCACATTATTTCAGCCATGTTGAATTTTAGATTTTCTTTGATTTGTTTAGTGATACCCAAAGCATGGACATTTCTTTAAGAACGGCGTTATGTTCATAAGATTGTAGAAATTAATGAGTTAAACCCAGTTTATGTCGCTGTGAAATGAAAGTCTTCAATTTTTATTCCAGTGTTGGTGAAACTATATATGGACTTTGAAGGCCTATTTTTTTTTTACCAGTTCTCTGAGGAATGGTTTTGTGTTATTTGTTTTGAATGTTTGAATATACTGGAAATATATGTGGTTTGAGGCATAGTGGTGCCTTTAAATAAAAATTCTGTTTTGAAGGTTGCTTATCACATCCTCTTCTGTGTTATGTGAAGTTCTGATTATGCAGATTTTGCATTTTAGAACCGCACCAATTGTAGCACTTCTAAGAAGCCTACACTGTGTCAGGTATTACTGTCCTATCGTAAAACTAAGGCTGTACTTTAAAAAGTAGCATTACAGTTTTCTTTGCAGTAGCTTACTCAATGTGAATGCAGTCGTAAAACTAAATTTACTGTAAAAATACTGGAACGCTACTATTTGAAGGTATATTTACTTTCACCACTGTATTTTACGGTGGCCAATAGGTACAAACACCCAGCAAAGACGCGAAAAACACATGCAACAAAAAAGAGATGCAAACAAAAAATGCTGAAAACAGAAGTGATCCAGACCTCGAGGGGGAGTCGAACAAAGAACAGCTGTGTCCGAAGTCAGGTTTTGCATCATTGGGTCTTCGAGGACCGGAAGAGAGAAGCTGTAGCTTTCAGCTAGCTGCTTAGCCTCTACCGTGGCGTTCTGTTGCTTAGCAACCGTGACAACGTGAATCACATAGCGGCGAAGGAATAAAAAACGGACTGGAAGTATGTTTTTTTTTTTCTCCTGATTTCTCTATTACTTTTCACCTTTTGTAATAAAGGCTGTTAAAAATCTTAGTCGGATTCTAAAATGTTCAAACACGAATAGCACATTTACACAAGGAATGTAAGCAAAGAATCCCTTTTCAAATACTCTCCAAATCTCAGGTAAGACAATACAGTTTAATCAAATTATTATGTTTTTAGGCTTAACTTTAGTCAGTCAAACCGATTTGCTCAGGAATGTATAACGCCGAGGTGGAGGCTAGGCAGCTAGCTGAAGGCTACAGCTTCTCTCTGCCTTCGCAGGACCCCTCTTCCGTTGACAGGTGTTATGCCCAGAAACGCATGCCTGCCCAAAATTGCATCCCCTCTCGCGGGAGCGCGCATCGCTCTAAAGTCTCGCATATTGACAAGAAACCGGACTGAAATATGACCGAAGAGGAAATTTTAAAGATATTTGTAACATTATCACGTTTCTTAACCATGTAATCCCTAAAATGGTGGGTTTTATTTTGCAAATTACTTGAAATAAATACGTTTTTTACAGCTTTATTGACACAATTGAGTCAAACTTTTTTTCAGTCCATCTCTGTTGAAAACGTTCTCCGCAAATGGTTTGAAATTCTCTGTTTTTTCTTTTGATACCATAATAACAGAGGCCCATTATGTAGAACATTTTACATCATGCTTAACTTTCTAGTCTGTTAATGTAGGAGGGAATGCATTTTAATTCATGAGCCTGAAAATATTTGCATCCATCCTGTTGATATAAAAATTATAGCATTAGCTCAGAGAACAAGTGTCATTACGTAGAAAAGGTGAAATCCTTTCAGCTCTTTATTTCTCCAAGTTAGCAAAGGGATGCATTTTTTGGCAATTTGCTTTTCCAGCCTGCCAAAATATGCATCCCCTCTTTATTTTCCTCAAATATTATCCTATTGATTTAAAACTTCTACCAGCAGATTATGGAACTATTCTGGTTATGTAGAAAAAGTTAGTTCTCTTTTAACTCTTTAATTCTTAAAATTAGCACGGGGATGCATTTTTTTGGCAACATACATGCCTTATTTATTGTCCTCCATATATGAAACTTATGTATTACATATGATTTTCATGTAGGATGGTCAGTTATGATATTTTTTATATCGGTACAAAAGTCCTGTTATCACTGTTGCTAAGATGTCAAGGAAATAAATCTGACATGCAACCTTGCTAAATGTAAAGCATATACAAACAATTTTTATTTTGGTTTAACATAAAAATGAAAAAAATTATTAACTTAAATAAAATGGTATTCATAACAGTAACTTTTGGAAAATCAATTACTTCAAGCAAAAATTGTGTAAAAACTGCAAATGAACTGAACTACAGTAATTAAAGAAGTGTGTTGGTGCAAAAATAAAATCTATAAGCTCATTGCACAGCAGAAGTCTGTGCCGGTTTGTGGGAAATTAACAGCCTTGGTGGTACCACCATCTGTCACATGCGATCTGTAAATAAAAAAATCAGAATTGTCAAATGACATAAAGAATATTATGAGTTCATTATTTTTTACTGAAGGTGATAGTGGGTTTTGTTAACATAAAGCTTCTTCTTAATTATCAATATTTGTTTGTTAGCTCATTATTTCAGAAGGTGAAAGGTTGTATTTATGTGTTTCAAATTTATATTGAAATGATGTATTGATTTTAAGTCACATTTACACTTCAAAAGAAAAATGAAAATGTCACCAGTAGAAAAGAAACATTTCATACTGTCTTTTCAGACTCGTTTTCCGTAAAATTTATCAATTTCAGCACATGTATTGTGGAATAATGGAGTAAGAGTTTTTTGGCTAAAGTAGAGAAGAAGTAAAACATGGAATAAAGATGGGCAATACGGACGGATAGTTTTATCAAAATTATTTGATTTTCTATTTTATTGACAGAAAATGTAACAAAAATAACTACTCAATATTTTCTGATATAATAATATCTCTGAGAATTTTTGTCTCAGCAAACATAGACTGGAAAAACAATCACTGCTAAAGAATAACATAAATACATTTTCTTTTACAAAATCTCTTTCTTACGGTTTATTCAATGTCATGTGCTGTTCTTATTTTTTCTTTAATTATGTAAAGCACCTTGAAATGCTTTGCTGCTGAAATGTGCTATACAAATAAAATTTGAGTGATTGATTGAAATACATGCAATACGAATGAGTAGTACACTGGTAATGTAGACGAGAATGAATTTTAAGTGCATACAATACAAGGTGTCGAACAATCAATTCAAATACATTCATATTTAATGATGCTCTCAATAAATAAAATGAAAAATTGTAAAAAGGGGAACCATTTACAATCACAA
>NW_015113176.1:78702-88677 GCF_001443285.1 Poecilia latipinna | reverse complement strand
GTGTCGAACAATCAATTCAAATACATTCATATTTAATGATGCTCTCAATAAATAAAATGAAAAATTGTAAAAAGGGGAACCATTTACAATCACAATACAGACAATTTTGTCAACATTATTAAGTGTGATTTATTATGACAAATAAAAATCTTGAACACGACTTTAGTACCGATATAAAAAATATCATAACTGACCATCCTACATGAAAATCATATGTAATACATAAGTTTCATATATGGGGGAAAATAAATAAGGCATGTATGTTGCCAAAAAATGCATCCCTGTGCTAACTCTAAGAAAAAAAAAGTTTCTCTAAAATCAGTTCTGATGTTCAAAATGTTTACTGTCTTTTTGCCACCACTGTATGTTTAAATGGAGCTTAAAAAGCTCCAGCTGGGGTTGGATTCCTTCGCTCTAACTGCAGGCAGTCCTGTCTCTTCTTTCATTCAGGTTCTCTTATTGTTCCTTATCTTTGATGGATTTCCATGTTTGTAAAACGTGGACTGGCCTTGATTTGCTTCAGTTTCCATGGTTACATGGCAGAAAGGACGAGATTTAATTGAATAAAGTCACATATTTTCACAAGCCTACACTTTCTCAGTGTCTTTCAGACTTGGTGCGAAGAAGATAAATGTTTAAAAACAATTAAAAATACTGAATTTAACCTGAGAGTCAAGAGAAAACTCGTTTTAAAGCTGCAAGCTTTCAGTTTCTTTATAGAAAGGCTGATTCTGTTGCAAGGTTTGATTAAAATCTCCCACATCCACGATTGAATGAATTTTTTTATTAAAAATGACCAAACAGAAGCATGCAGGTGCAACAAGTCACTGATCACTGCAGCAGGTTTTCCGTGAGCGAGCTGAGAGATTCACATGAACAACCTGAATTATCAGAAACAAGAGAGACGGATGATGAAATGGCTTCAGATGATGGATAATGCAGCTGCATGTGACGGTGATTAAAAACCAAACAGATTATTTGCAGCAGGATAACACCATGACTACTGAAGTGATTCAGAGATCACAAAGCTGGAATCCCAGTAAAGACGATTAATGTAATATGAGAAGTTTAACATTTACTGTAAAAAATGACGAAGGTTTAAAAGATGTAGTTTAAAAACTTTCAACACTCTGAAGAATTATGCTAAACCGCCTCCCTCTAGCGGCCAAAAGGCAGAACTGCAGCATATGTTTCCCCTCCAATACGTCACTGTATTTTACTATGACGGCGATAGAAAAGTAAACTTCTGCCAAAAATTTAGAGATTAATCTCAGCTATTTTCTAGTAAAAAAAAAAAAAGAACATTTATAAGTTTCAAAAGTGGAAAAATTTCAACTTTTGAAACTTTCGAATTTCCAAGTTCATTCAAAAAAAATCTCCGAGATAAATTTCTAATTTTTATTTTTTTTCTAGCAAATTTTTACCTGTTATTTGTTTCCTACTTTTCCAACAACTGGAAACAATGTTCTACCAAAACATCTCAGAAAGTTTTAGATTAATTTTACAATTTTTCTAGAAAAATTTCCAAACTTGAAAAGTTGAAAAATTTTGACTTTTGACACTGAGAAACTTGGAAGTTGATCCTAGATAATCTGAGATTAATCTAAAAATTTCTGAGATGAACTAAGTTTGTTTTCTGCTTTTCTAACCAACTGAAAACCAGTTTTTTAAAAGCATCCAGATGAACTTTGATGCTCTCTGCTTCATCTCAGTTGTCACAGATTTCTGCAATCAGGTTTGGACTTTAGTTCCTCTCAAACATTGTTGGGATCAGTTTATTTAAACGCCACAAAGACAAAGGCGTGAAAGTGTCTTTAAGGTGGAAAAAGTCCACCTTAAGTTGAATTGATCAGAGGTTTCTGGCATGTCATCATCCGGTTATCTCTACGCTCCGAGTTCAACTGGGGTCATTTTAAAAGTTCAAGGTCACTTCAGATTATTTATAATCAAATAGAACCCAAATCTCACAATAAAATAATCAAATAAAACTTTTACAGTTGGAAAAATGTTGCATCAGTTAATTTTTATTGCCTCTTGGTAACTTCCAAGTGTCGGTGCAAACCTGATTATTAAAGGACATGCAGTGAAATCTGGTCGTTTTATTGCCGGTTGTATCTCAGGATAATAAACATGTTGGACTTTGAGTCGGATATATAAAGGCGGCTGCGCTGCACCGTGTTTCTCTCCACAGCTGATCGGCGGCCATGTCTCTGAGCTCTCCTCCTCCGATTCTCTCCGTCCGGCCCTCGCGGGCGCTGGTGGACGAGGCGTTCGAGGTCCTGGTGGAGAATCTGCCCCCGGTGTCGCCGTTCACGCTGCGCTCGCTGCACCACTCTGAGGACGGGGACGACTGGGAGGCGTACGGACACTACTTCAGCGACCACAGCGGCAGAGTGTCGGGTCGGTTCTGGTCTCCGTCGAATCAGCCTGAGGAGACAAATACATCCTGAACACCTGTTTGCTCTTTGCTTAACAGAAAATGTTATGCAGGGTTTTGTAAAATCGACTGTCTTTTAGCTTTGCTTCATGTTACGCCTGGATGGACCTAGCTCCGCCTCTGGGGCGCTGCTCCCCCTCCAAGCTGCAGTTCCCAGGTTTTAAAGAGACAGAGGCCCAATTTCAAGGCATTAAATTACAAAGTCAAATTTCTTTTAAATCATATTTGATGCATTTTTATAATAACTGGATGTAACAAAGTTAATCTATTGTGCTATAAAATGGGTGAAAAACACATAAACCTGCCCCTAATAAAAATTAATACAAATATTTTAAATTTTACTGGAAATAAACAAGGACTAGTAAAAGGACTAAAATATTTACCACCTTGTAAATTTTCCTGGAAAAGCATAAGTTGCTGCTTGGGGTAAATGTACAACTCGGTAAATCAGTCATAAGATCAGTTACTGTTTTGCAAAAATCAAAGTAGAACCTCCTAATATGAAGATTTATTCCATCCTGAATAATATATTTCAGGTATTTAAAGCTCAACAATAAGTTTCTCAGAGCTTTAGACCAATAAAATAGGATTTTTAATATTAAAAAAGCTTTAAATCAATCAAATAATTTTATATTATACATATTAAAGTAAATCTAAATATTTTAGCTTTTTAAGCTCTAAGCTGATTTTATCCCATTAAAAGAAAAGATGTTGTGGTCTCTAAAATGTCTTGTCAGCTGACTGAGCCACCAATGCAGTCTGGATGTCGATGCTTTCAGCTTGATTCGGTTTTCTGTGTTTAGTTTCGGAGGATCTGAGTTTTGGAGGAACCTACTCTGGCAGGGAGCCCATGGGTTTGATTTGGAGCCTGCGTCCGGTTCCAGGCAGCCGCACCGGACTCAGGCAAGACATTTTCAACTCCAACGTCACCGGAAATTTAAATTAAGCTGAGTTTTATCACAATGGTTCCAAAACCAATCAAGTTCTGCTAAAGTAATTGAAAGATATTTGGTTTTTAGTCTTCTGACTAAAAATCAAATATCTAACCAACTAACCGACTGGTTAGTTTGGTTAGATAACCAACTGGTTAGTTTGGTTAGATAACCAACTGGTTAGTTCGTCACGTTTGCAGAAAGAAATATCGTACGTGTCATTTGTTTTCAGCGTCTCGATTGAAATTTTTGCGTGGCTCAATCGGATAAACATTAAAAATGATTCCTTTAACGGGTTAGGATGCGTCTCTGGTCTATAAAACATGTTCGGACATTTTTTGCACAGAATCATTCTTAGATAATCACATTTTAGTCTGTACTTGACCCTTGACCTTCAGGAGACGGTTCACTCCCATGTTGTATTACCATTCTGGGTGCCACCACAGAGCACTTTTTCAGCAAGAGTGTGTGAGAATTACATCCTACATGACCAATCATCCTTCGTTCACATAGATGTATGTGCTGCATCAATCTGGAAACATAAATGTAACTTTGTAATTAACCAACAGCTGATTCTGCTCCACTCTTCCCTGGTCAGGCTGAGGAAGAAGGACGTCACCACCCCCATGCTGATCACCATCTCCCTGTACAATGGACATGAGGACTTCCGGGACAACAGCCCTCTGGTTTCCATGGTAACGGAGAGGTGGTACATGGGCCCAGGCATCCAGCGGATCGAAATCACTGACGGAGGATTACGAGGGGGTCTCTTCATACCCCCAGGTAAAACCGCAGTGCAGGACGATTTTATTTATTTATTTCAGTCATTTTTAACCTTTCCATACACAAGTAAAAAAACACAGCATGCTGAAAAACAAAACTATTCTATTTCACTTTGTAATGAGTTTAACCTATTTTTAAAATTTCTTCTTACTAAATATTACGTTCATGTTTTTTGCCACAATTTAGTGATAATTTATTTTTGTCTCACCTTTTCTTTAATACTTGTAATTGTCCTTGCATTCTGAAGCTGCTGCAAACTATTACCAGACCTTTATAATGTAGCATCATTAGCACATAAATGTTAATAACTTGGACACATTGCACATGTTATTTATGTGTTTAGGACCCAACACTGAAACCTTTGGTTCTCCACGTATCCAAGAATATTCTGCTCCATTAAAATGCTCTAATTTAACTCCCGATAGGAATGTCACAAATCAGCAGGCCGTTACCTAGCAACCGAAGTTGAGTTCCGCCCGTTACCTAGCAACCGAAGTTGAGTTCCGCCCGTTACCTTGCAACCCACGCTGAGCTCCAGAACGTTTTTGTTAAATTCAGTTCAGAAATACTTTATTGATCCCAAAGGGAAATGAAATGTTGTTGTAACTCGTATTAAGTCAGCTGATGATCTATAGCATCAAATGCTTTTCTTTAGTATTATTATTATTGATAAATTATGAAAATCCCTGCATAAGCTTTTGTTTTGTAGCCTTCTTTGGATCCATGGCTCTTCAGTTTGAACACTGGATGCTCCTCCAGGTCCTGGTCCGTTCCCTGGGATTCTGGACCTGTGGGGCGGCGGAGGAGGGCTGCTGGAGTACCGCTCCGCCCTGCTGGCCTCGCGCGGCTACATCTGTTTGGCTCTGGAGTATTTCAAAACGGGGCAGATGAAGTCAACAGATCTGAGTTTTGAATACTTTGAGGTTTGTCTAACTTCTCTTTTACTTCGTCTGTTTTCAGAATCAGTAAATCACTGAAAGTGGACGTTTCATGACTTTAAATCCTTCCTTTTTTACATTTAAGTTCTTCATTTGTGGCGATGCTTTGGTTTTATTCCTGGTCGCAGAGCGTCTCACTCATCCTGTTCAGCTAGTTTTGTAGCTTGGTGCAATAAAAAATAACGCCCAATCTCCTCAGGACTTTTTTTGGAAATATTCTCATTACCAATTACTACAAACACTTTATACAGCAAATTCTGGAACATTTTTTCTTCTTTGTTTGATTATCTGACTCATTGCTGTGTGAAAAATACCAAGAATTGTGAAGGTTTGCACTTTATTTTGCCCTAAGACTCTAAAACGCTCATTCACCAAAAAACAAAGAAACCTTAGATTTCATTTTCCTTTCATATCCAAAGAACCTGATTATGAAAACATCCAACCAGGAGCCTGTGTGTTTGTGCAGAAGGCCTATCATGTCCTGAAGGACCATCCTCAGGTCATCCCAGACAGAGTTGGGATCATCAGTCTCTGCCTCGGCACCATCGTGACCCTCAGCTTGGTGGTGGAAAGCGCAGAGATCAAGGCAAGTCTTCCGACAAAGCTGAGCTTGATGAGAATCTTCAAAACGTTCCGGAAAGTTTGAGACTTTTCCTACAGATTCTTTGTTTAATCTGAAGTTATTTTGCAGAGATTCATTTTGTCAGAATAACAAAATTTGCTGGATGATAAATTGTCCCAGAAGTTATTGTTGTTTTGAGACCAACTTCAAATGATATAACGGAATAACAACGCAAGAAATATCAATCAACTTTAAATCCTAATCAACATTAACACTGGAAAACATTTTAAATATCCACAAATAAATTAACAAAACAGAAACAACAAATATAATGAATTATGAACAAAAGTATAATTAAAACAAAAACCAGGCTGAAGATTTTATCATCCAGTTTTTGACAGAAAGAGAAAAATAATAAATCATGCAAATTAAAATTATTGAGCTCTTCCTAATTTAGAGTTCGATTAACTGATTATTGCATTTTTTGGTCAAAAAAGCCCCATCATGTCGATCATGATTGATTTTTAAAGCAGCTTTACGGCTAAAACATCCCAGGGTGTAAATACTTTCTGTTCAGTGTATCAGTTTGATATCTGGTGTCTCCACAGCCTGGTTCTTTACCAGCCTGGTTCTTTACCAGCCTGGTTCTTTACCAGCCTGGTTCTTTACCAGCCTGGTTCTTTACCAGCCTGGTTCTTTGCTGATGGTTTTGATTCAGAAACCAGTTCCTGAACGCGCCGTGCCGAGTCCCACAGGGTTCTGTGCTCGGCCCGTTTTTATCCGGTTGGGTTTTGATGTTCGCCGTGTTTCTGTTTCAGCCTTCCTGCGTCGTTTGCATCAGCAACATGATCAACAAATCGCCAGGGAAAACCCTCAGCGGGTTCCACCGAAGCATTCCCAGGTAGGTCACTGGGAGCACTGGGAACACTGGAGTTTTTCCGTGGTTTGAGCCTCTGTGTGTGTTGGCAGCAAGTTCAATAAGATCCGCGTGGATGAGAACAACCATCAGATCTGGAGGGACGTGGGGCTGGCGCTGCTGAAGGAACCCTCCATGAAGGTGGACGTAAGTGTTTCCGGTTCGGCTTCCTGAACAAACGACTCCATGTCCTCACAGCCGATTTAAAGCTTTTGTTTCTGCAAGGTGGCCAAAATAAACTGTCCACTGATGCTGGTCAACGGCTGTGATGATCAGAACTGGTGTGCGGTGGAAACGGCCGATGATGTGAGTTTCAGCTCTCAGAAGATCTTTGGATCTTCGCTCATTTTTCTCAGATCGACTTTTGTTTACACACAGCCGGTTTTTCTGAAAACAAATGTCTGACACATCATTTAAAATAAATATCATACAGAAACGTTTTCATCCACAGGAACCGTAAAATGAAATGAGAACAAAGTCCTAAAGTCATGAGAATAAGCTTGTATGAGATTAGTCATGTTATGAGAATACAGTGGAAATAATATGAGAATAAACTCTTATCAGCAGAATAAAGCCATAAAATTATGAGGAAAAATTAGCGCAAGAATAAATTCAAAGCATTGCAAGAAAAAAGTCATGTTAAGAGAACTTCAACACAAAAAATGGTTTTACAACGGCAGTAAAACGAGGATTTGAGAGTTTTGTGAAGTTATTGGTTTCATAGATTAGGAAATACTGAATCTATTAATGCGTCAGATTATTATCAATAGAGGACCTTGAATTAGTTCTTTAAATGACTGTGTCTGTTTCTACAACTTTATTTTCATATTATTGTGTCTTATTGTTGAAGCTAAAAGTTCAGTCTAACGTCTGCTTCCCTTAAATTCATCAGATTCGTCTTTTTATTCCTTATCGGTTTGAATAAACCGCATCAGAGCTCGGCTCTTATTTCAGTCTGCAGTGAAAGTTTCCCTGTTTCCCTCCAAGATTTCCAAGACGATGAACGCTGCGGGGAAAGGCCATCTGCTGACCCGGGTCGACTACCCTGACACCGGACATCTGATCGAGCCGCCGTTCTCGCCTCACTGCTTCGCCGGGAACTTCTTTGTTTACAGCTCCAACGAAAAAGGTGAGCAGCACGCTCAGAAAAGATGCTTCATTTACACTTATGCTACAGAAATGAGATGAAAACTGTTGCAGATTTGAATAAACAAATGTTCTTAAAGGGCCGGTCGACCCAGAATGCACCTATAAAACCCATTAAACAAACTGTTGAGTTATTAATAAATATTTCAGGATTTTATGACTATTTTATGATCAAAGTCACTGATTTTGTGGAGCAAATTTCTAAATATTTGTGCTCTTGTAGGACATTAAATGTGACATTTTGTTACTCGGCACGTCGATAACAGATGAAAACTGGACATTATGTCAAACCAAAGCAGCAGAGAAGGGAGAAATGCTGCCACCTGATGGTGGGACTTGGCATCAATAAATCCAATATTTATACAAGATTGAGATTGCTTTGTTTGACGAGGTTCCAGTAAGAAGCTGCTGGTTGTGGCAGGAAGGGGAAGCCTGTGCGGTTTGTGCTGAACGTGTGGGCTGTGTTGCAGTGATCCAGCTCTACGGAGGGAAAACGAAGCCGCACAGCGACGCTCAGGACGACTCCTGGAGGAAGATCCTCAGCTTCCTGCGCCACCATCTGTACTGCAGCCACAAAGCCAAGATGTGACGCGGCGACAGGTTCACACCTCAGCATCACTTCTGACACTTCATCAGGCTTTTCTGGGTTTTTACGGTTTTCTACACATTTTTGGTCAAAATAAACATTTTCAGAGGGAAAATACATTAAATTTATGGCGAAGACGGAGAATAAATACTCTCAAATTTCCAGCTTTATTTCAATAAACAAGTCAAATTAAATTTGACTGAAATAATCTACAACTTTATGTACATTTATATAAAAATCTGTTTAACTTTGTATCCTGTGATAATCTTATAGCATGCTACAAACTGAGTTCATTATTTGTTTATTATTAAAAATTAATAATGATATATTTTCTCACTGAGCTTTAAATGACTTACAAATCTCCTTCTGACGTCGGTTTTAACTGAAGTTTTGCTTTAATGTAGAGACTGAAAACCAAAAAGTTTACATTTATTTCAGCTTTACATAAAAAAATAAATGTCTATTTTGATTATCACAGCTTACATCCAATATTTCATTTTATAAAGATATTTTCCTTCCACTAAACTTTCAACCTTTTTATCAATAACCTTTTGTATCCGTCAATGATGATGAATTTAATATTTCTGTACTTCAATGTTAAATTCTTATGTCTGAGCAACTGAACTTTGTTTTTTGTAAACTGCAAACATTAAATTTAACATTAAATAAACTTAATAGATTTACTGTTGTGTGATAAATATGTNGATTCATATTTTATGAATTTTGTTGATTTACTGTCTGAATGGACTCGTTAAAAAAATATTTTTTAAAGTTTTGAATGGATGAATGGATGAACGGTTCAGAAACTGACTAAAATCCCTTCAGTTCCAGTTTTCCAGTAGGAACTCCATCAGGAATCGTTTCCAGGATGAATCATTTCCTGGATGAATCGTTTCCTGGATGAATCGTTTCCTGGATGAATCGTTTCCAGGATGAATCGTTTCCAGGATGAATCGTTTCCAGGATGAATCGTTTGCAAGATGAATCGTTTGCAAGATGAATCGTTTACAAGATGAATCATTTCCTGGATGAATCGTTTCCAGGATGAATCGTTTCCAGGATGAATCGTTTACAGGATGAATCGTTTCCAGGATGAATCGTTTCCAGGATGAATCGTTTACAAGATGAATCGTTTACAAGATGAATCATTTCCTGGATGAATCGTTTCCAGGATGAATCGTTTACAAGATTAATCGTTTCCAGGATGAATGGTTTCCAGGATGAATCGTTTACAAGATGAATCGTTTCCCGGGTGAATCGTTTACAAGATGAATCGTTTCCAGGATGAATCGTTTACAAGATTAATCATTTCCAGGATGAATGGTTTCCAGGATGAATCGTTTACAAGATGAATCGTTTCCCGGGTGAATCGTTTACAAGATGAATCGTTTCCCGGGTGAATCGTTTACAAGATGAATCGTTTCCCGGGTGAATCGTTTACAAGATGAATCGTTTACAGGATGAATCGTTTACAAGATGAATCGTTTCCTGGATGAATCGTTTCCAGGATGAATCGTTTACGAGATGAATCGTTTACAGGATGAATCGTTTCCAGGATGAATCGTTTCCAGGATGAATCGTTTACAAGTTGAATCGTTTACAGGATGAATCGTTTCCAGGATGAATCGTTTCCAGGATGAATCGTTTACAAGTTGAATCGTTTACAGGATGAATC
>NW_015113176.1:6554-74528 GCF_001443285.1 Poecilia latipinna | reverse complement strand
GACTATATATGTAGTATAGGCGGCTACAGAGTATCTTGGTTTACATTTTTGGTTGGTGGTGTGCCGCGTGATTTTTTCAATTAAAAAAGTGTACCTTGGCTCAAAAGAGGTTGAAAAACACTGGTTTACAGGATGAATCGTTTCCTGGATGAATCATTTCCAGGATGAATGGTTTCCAGGATGAATCGTTGCCCTCCAGCTCTCCAGACTCTGGTGTTGCTTATGGAGCTAAATAATAACTTTGTAAAAATGATTTTTTCATTAATAAACAAAGTGAACCATTTTTTAAAAATCCCAGATTTTCCTGAACAAATCAGCCGATTCCAGTTTGATTTGCTGTAAAACTGATCATTTATTGATCACCCAGAGAACCAGTCAGGTGGATGTTATTGGACCTGCAGCGGCAGCATCATTCCTGCCGCTGATAATGTCACATTCTGTCTGAGCGTTTTGTTTCTGGAGTGATCTTCTAGCTTCCTGTGGCCTCAGCTGCGCTGGATGAGTGTCACGATGCGCTGAACGAGTCTTGCAGTCGGTTTGCAGATCGGATAACGAGGCTGCAGCTTCTCCTCGGCGCTGGACGGAGTCACAGCGAATCTGCAGAGCAGAAAGAAACTAAATCATTAAAACAGCTGAAAAGTGAAAGTTGTAGGTTGTGTGTCGTGATTCCAGCTGCTGTGGAAACTTAAGTTATAGCAAATACCCAAGATTTATTGTCTGACTAAAATAATAACCATATGTTATGAAATTTACTGTTTTTCTGGAAATAAACTTCGAAATTTGAGTTTTTTCTTGAAAATGTACAACTTTATAAGCTCACAAATTTATTTTTTAAAGCTTAATCTGAAATTTCAGTTTTTTTTCTAGCAGATTTTTGAATTTTCAAGGCCAGAATTTTTATTGTTTTTATTTTAGAAAGTGTTTTAGATTAATCTAAAAACTTCCTTTTTTCTATCTACAGTTGTGCGCCTTTGTTAATACATTACTAATTTGGGCCTAGTGGGTTTTAATTATTCGCCTGTCCTGCAGTACTGCTGTTTGCCACTAGGCGGCAGTGCAGGCTCTGGATCTCCCACCTGAATTCCTCTCTGAAGTTCAGCTGCAGGTGCTGAGCCAGCTGGTTGCTGTACTGCAGACAGGCCAGCAGGAGGCGACAGCGCTGGAACAGCAGAACGGACTGCGCCGGGCTCAGAACCGACCCGTTCTGGTCCGACAGAACCAGAACCAGCTTCTGGGCCTGGTGGCGGATGAAGGGCAGCTGCGGAGGACAGGCTGAGGTTAGCTGGAGGAGCTGAGCGGCTGGACTCCTGTGAGGAAGGCTCACCAGGTGGGGGTGAGGCTGAAGGACTCCCAGGATCCACGACACGGACACGAAGTTCTCTCCGGGGAAACATCGGCGGGTCTGAACAGAAGGAACATTCCTAAAAACTATTCATTCAGTAGGGCCGGATGTTCTGGAGGCATTTTCAGTCCATTTACAGATTTTCTTAAGCTCTTACAGCCAAGGTGAAAAGAAAGTACATCCCTGTTATTTATAAGATAATCTGCTAATGAAATGTGTGGAAAAACCAAGTTACCTATTTGAACTGACAGTTTACATCCCGGAACTTTAGTCGTTTAGATCTGGGGGTGTTTAGTTTGGATAGACGGAGATATATGGATAGATGGGGATGTTTATAGATATTTCTTTACCAGAATTGAAAGTTGTAACTTCCTGCCAGACTCACCTCGTAGCCCAGCAGCAGCAGCTCAGACAGCAGCGAGCAGGCAGCATCCAGGTACTCTGAGAGCAAAGCCTGAAGCTGCAGAGACACAGAGGCTAACTGGTTGTTTTAGGACATATTTTAACAAATTTCTAATGTGAACCAGTTACCTCGGAGTCAGACGCGGATCCTCGACTCTGCTTCTCACCGCCAGGATCACAAATGAAGGCCAGCAGCAGTCTGGAGATCAGAGCCCCCCTGCAAGGAGGAACAGCGTTTATGTGCAGAATGCAGCGAGAATTCAGCTGAAAACGGCTGCAGACAGCGTGGTGAAATGTCAGAAATTAGCTTAGATTTAGAGCAGAAAGAGCAAAACTATCAGCCTGAACAATCTGGAGTTGATTTGGAAACAGAAAAATGACAGAAACGTACAAAAAGAGAGGAAATGTCTACAGCTGACCCTGTATTAGGGACGTTAAAGATAATAATAAAAAAGGAATACATTTATGCAAAAAAATCAAGGAAAAGTTTGAAAATACAAAAATTTACTAGAAAAAAATTTAAAATTTCAGATTAATCTCAGAAATTTTCTAGAAAAAACTTGGAAATTTCAATTTCAGCAGCTGGAGAAGGAAAATATCCCCCAAAGACACGACAGAAGCTTTTTTATGGGAGTTTTGCGTTTACCTGTTGGCGAACAGCAGGCTGCTCCTGGCTGCTTCCACCTCCGTCTCTCTGAACATGATGGCGAGCGTCTGGACGATCAGCGTACTCAGCCTGAACAAGATCAGCACAAATATCTGCTGAAAATGGGATTCAAGCAACTTTAAACGCATTTAGACCTGGATGTGAAACCTTAACCTGACGTTTCATTAGCTAGGCTCAATTTAGCTAATTTCTCCAGAGCATAAAAATAAGAATCCATCCCACCGTACACCTCACCGCTGTCTCACATCCCTGACTTTTTCTTGTCTTGACACCCTATGTAAAGCCAAGTAGCTATAAAAGCATGGCTAAGTTTGCTACTTGGCTCTAAGAACCAGAGGTTTCGGTTCTGCTGAAACATCTCTCTCAACAATGATGCTAATCTTATACAGATTTGATCTAAATTTAACTTTAATTTTAGTTTAATGAAACATTTTCTGCTCCAAATGTCACTTCTTTCATCCTCATTATGACATTGATGACCCTGTTTGAGGTAAACAACCTCAGCTTGACCTAAATCTGCCCCCTGGTGGTGGAGTTTGGGACTGTCAACACGAGTCTCTTACAGGAGCTGATCTGTGGTGTAAACTCTGCTGAGGCTCTGACAGCCATGAAGACATTCCTCCAGAGTCTGAACCAGGAAGACGAACGCCTCGCCAGACTGGAAACAAAAACAAGTGGATAAAAATCTTGATTTCTGTCCACATTTCCAGGTGTTTTCACTCAGTCTGTTCTCTGTTTGCGGCTCAGCAGTGTTTCTCGTAACGTCTCACCCTCCAGAAGAGCCTCCTCAGCGTGGCGTTGCGGTGAGCCGCCGTCCTCAGCTCCTGCAGCAGAAGGTACAGGTTCTCCACGGTGGTGCCGTCCTGCAGGAGCTCCGAACTCAGCTGAGCGAACAGGTGAGCCGTCCGCTCCGCGCTGCAAACACCAAACAGACTTTTTCTGCCTCAGGCTGGTTTTTAAAGAGAATTGGGAATCTATTTGGATCTACTGGCTGATTTAGATGAGGAACGAGTTTCTTTATGTCCTTTCCTGTCTCTGGAGCGTACGCCATCTTCCACTGGGAAATCCACGCATGATGTTTTCACCCAGATTAATAACCCAGCGTTGTTCTTTTTACTTTTTTTTTTTAGTTTTGTTGGCTCTAGTGGCCTTTATTTGAAAATAGTTCGACAGGAAAGAGGGTAATGAGAGAGCGGGAAGACATGTGGCAAATGTCACCAGGCCGGGAATCAGAACCTGCGACCACCGCCACGAGGACCGAGGCCTCAACATGTGGGTGGTGCTTTGCCCCTGCGCCGCCACAGAACCCAAATGATCCAGCATTTGGTTAGAAGAGGCGATCAGATTCACTCCTGAAATGAAATCAGTGGTTCCAACCTGATGGAGTCGGACGACGGCGTGCTTCTCCTCCTGTAGTCCGGGTCCAGGAGCAGGGTCGACTTCTGGACACACAGACGTCCGGCTGTCAGACAGACGACCAACACAGAACCAGACTGACCTCTGAGTCTCGACCCACGATGACGAAGCTGTTCCAGCAGCTCTGCAGGTGGAGGTACAGGGTGGAGGTCTGAGAAACCACGTAAAGGTGCAGCTCGGCGTCCCTCTCTTCCCTGGAGTCTGCTCGGTCCCGCCTCAGCAGCCGGGTCAGGACGGAGCCGATCCTCCGGGTCACCTGGAACCACCACGAGGGACACCACGCTCAGACTGGACCAAACAGAACGCCGTGACCTCTGACCCTGCCGTTTAAATCGACCCGTTTTTCAGTGGCATTAGGTATTTAGAAGAGAAACAGGCCCACAGCATCACAGAACCTCCACCGTGCATAACAATGGGAACGAGGTCCGCTTAGGAAGGAAGGAAGAAACTAAGGAGATAAGGAAGGATGAAAGGAACCAAGGAAAGACCGACGAGAAGGAACAAAGGAAACATGGGAGGAGCCAAGGAGAGAAGGAAGGACGGAGTGTTTATCCAGCCGGGAATGAATCTGGAATTGTTCTAAACTTTTCCAGACCTGGAAAATCCTGAAATCAATGCCAGGTTTTTCCAGACTTAACCCTTTATTTCCCCACTTAACTCTCCTGCCTGATTTGAAAGGTATGTTCTCCTTTCTTTCCCATTTTAAATAATTTCCACAAAACATTTGGAGTTTCCCTCCTTGTCGTTTCTTATCTTTAACCCTGATAATTTGTGTAAATCTGAAGAAAGTTTTATTTAGCTTTTGGAAGCCGCCCTCACCTGGCGGCTCTCGGCTGTTTTCAGGTTTTCCTCTGGCGGTGATGAAGGAGGCGAGGGAGGAAGAGGATGAGGAAGAGGGATTCTGGGGAGGCCCAGAGTCTCCGGGTCGGGGCAGGAGGCAGAGCGGCTCGTCTTCATCACCGGATGGAGCTCCTCTTTCTTCCACCAGCTGAAAACAGCAACAGGTTCAACAGAGATGACAACGCAGCACTGTAAAAATTTAATCTGGAGTTTAAGTTTAAAATGCACTAAATACTGGAGATATTAGTGCAAACATATATTCTCCATTACGACCATGGTGGCCATCTTGAAGAGATTCCTATTGGCCCAATTATGTCTGATTTGACACAAAAACATTCATCTATGATAAAATAACTGTTCTTGACAACCACAGCACCATCTTGGAAAAGGTCTGCCATCTTGAATTTTTCTATGGCCCATACGTTTTCTTTTTAAATCCCAAGAGGTCGTCTGTATATTCAGTTTTCTCCTGCTCCACTGGTGGATGTCATCGTTTTAAACCCAGAACGTTTCTGCTTCTCTCTTCAGCTGCTGTTTGTCCTCATTTTGTTCTGAACTCCTAACAGCTGCTGTTCCTGAAGGATTTAGCTTTTTTAGCGGATGTGTTTAATGACGTCCCAGTGGAGCAGCACATGGACACATTTACACTCTGCTGTTTACATCAGCCTCCTTTGCGGCCTCCAGGCAGCCATTCAGAGGCTGTGACAGTAAATCCTCCTTTCTTCGTCTCATTACCGTCGACACGCCGTTTCCTGACAGAAACTCAGAGGAATTAGCAGAGCAATACAATCCCAGGGGGCTGCAGCATAAACGGCAGAGCTGCTGCAGGATGAGACTTAAATCTGGATTAAAGGTTTAATTCAACCCATTTCTGTCTCTCTAGCAAGTTTTATTTTATTGGATTTGGTAGCAGTGGTGGGTATCGCTAACTAAAAGGTTATTAGCGCTAACCCTAAACATTAGTTCAGTTTATGCTAAGGCGCTATACCAAAATGTTAAGCTGATGCTAACGTGCAACCAACATAGTATTTAGCAGAAGGTAATGCTAAAAAACCAAAGCAACATTTAACTGAAGCTAACACTAAAGCACCATAGCAGCGTAGCATTTAGCAGGAGCTAAATATGGTTGCTGCCGATTCCTAAACATGGAGCAGAAACAAGTGAAAAGTAAAATCTTTAAAGTAGAAAATAAAAACTAATAGTGAGAATTTAAAAAAATAATACATTTAATTTGAAAAAATGTAAAAATACTTTTAAAAGATGAAAATGTAAGAATACATTCAAGATAAACAGAAAACTAATTAAAAAAATTAATATATAGAAAGAGCAAACATCTCAGATTAAACCTTTCATTGTTTTAACAGATCAACTTGGATAGTGTGGAGGAAAATCTCAAACTGGTAACCTTATCCGCCAGGAAGGCAACAAAATGAAAGTCAATACAAACTCCTAACATGGTAGAAGTTCAAACAGGTGTGCTCACCTGTCTGCAGGATGTCCTGTGAAGGAAGCAGAGACACGGGGAGGTTAGGATTACAGGTAAAGATTTCAGAACGAAGGAAAGCAACACCGGCCTCTCGGTTTTCCTCGGATCAGATCACATTTTGTTCCGCTAGAAATTTAGGCTTTAATGAATCTGTGTTTAACTCTCAGCTTAGCTTTCTCTTTTTGCACCATAAGCACAGCATCAGGATTCGGGCATTGTTCTGCTCCGGGTGCTAACATTAGCTTTACAGCTAAAACTAATATTTTAGCTAATATTTTGATATAAAAGATAAACTTAACAGACTGAATAAACGAAAGTCAAAGTCATGCTAGTGAAACATTTATACTACTCACAGCATTTTAGCTAACATTAGCATTTTAGCTAATTTTACCTTAGACATGGCTGTTAGCATATTTTAAGGCTTATTTAAAAGTCAGTCAACATGCTGACTATAGCATTTTAGCTCATTTTAGCTTAGACACTGCTGTAATCATGAGTCATGAAAACAAATTTATCTGCACCTTTTAAGTCGTGTGTTCTGATTGGACAGTGGCTGGCTCTGCGAGAGGGCGGGGCCACAGGAGGAAGCCCCGCCCTCTTCTCCCTCTGTAACCAATCATGTTCCTTCTCTGCAGGCCTTTCTGGGACGTAGGTGATCCGTATGTGCTGACAGCGCTCCCTGTCCTTTGAACTGAGGAAATCTGGGAGGTCGTTCACCTGCACAGGTAAAACAGGAAGTTCAGCACCAAGTCAGGAATATTTGACAGAAATATGAAGAAACTTTTAAATTTTTTCATTGCAAATTTATGTTTATTCATTGACTAAACATGAAAGCCATTGAAATCTCGGTTTCCCTGTCTGTGAATCCTTAAAGTCTTAAACTCAAGTGTCTAAAATGAAGGACTTAAAATGTCTTACATTTGTTTAAAATGTAAATTAGCCTTTAATCTTATTCCCAGGTCTTAAATTACCATTTTAGACTTTTTAATCTATGTTAAAATTCAAACTTTTTCATCCAGGTTTGAGTCAGACAACTTCACTGCTTTGTGACTCCAGACGGTTAAAGCTACAACTAGCTAGCTTTTTGTGTTTGCTTCTATGAGAATATAGGTGTTAATAATGGTTTAAAAATGTTAAAATTGGTTAATTAATTAAACTAAGGTTGTTAAACATTGCTGTAACAGAAATTGTCATTTTGAGGTTAATTGTGTAGGAATTATGCACAAACTTGATGATTACATTCACTTGTATATTGAAAATCAGCTACATTTTCCTGACCTCGGTGAATTTTCAGCATTTTTCCACCCTGCAGAAGCAGAGAGACGGAAACTGGAGCCATGTGTTTATTTATTCAGGGAGTTTCACTAACAGAGATTGTCCAGGTGAGCTGCTGCAGCCATGATGGCGCCGTCAGACATCGACTCCAGCAGTAATCCGTCACGTTAGCACAGACGGGATTACTGCTAAGCGTCTGACATAACAAGCTGTGGGAATCACAGATTGAGCTGCCGACTTTCTTGAAGTAGTGTTGTACTAACATTAATCCTATTTTCAGCTTCTGCACTGGGTCGGTCTGTTTAAAAATAATTTAACTCAGCGACTCGAATCACATAATCAGCTTCTAGTTGGAGTCTGAAAATAGATTTCCTTTTATACCTGTTTGATTACATTGATTGAAATGTTTTTGATGTGGGTTTAATTGTAATCGTTGCCAATTTTATCTCTAAATTAAATGGGTTGCAGGACTTAAAATAAACCAGGAATTTGAAAAATTAAACCACAGTTAGCTAAAAGAAGCTAACTACCGCTAGGTGTGGCTAATGCATGCATAAATTTCAGAACCCTGTTCCATCTAAAAACCTCGGTTTGTGAACTTTGGATCAGTTTGAATGCATATGTGAACGCCAAGTGGACCAAAGACCGCTCCAAAAGCAGGAAGTGGACTACAGCGCAGGGCATTCTGGGTAAATACAACCTAAAGAAACGCACTAGCCTAATGCTAGCAGGAGAAATGGCTCATGGTCTTTAAGGGCACTCTGTGTTTGTTTACATTTTGTGACAAAGGAAGTCGAACTCAGTGTTTTCAGAGGTTTTAGTGTCGTTTCCATTAGAGGTTCTTGGCGCAGCGCCCCCACAGGCCAGGAGGTGAACAGATTTTTCTGAGAGTTTGGTTTGTGAAAGACAAACACAGCAGCTGAAAATAAAACAAATGTTACCTCTTTGGTTCACCAATCGAAACGACTGGATTGTCATCACTTCTCCTCACTTTCGTCTCTATTCTGCAGTTTTCATTCTTTGCATTATTTCAAATGTTAACTTCATGTCCATCGTTTGTCTTCTCAAACCTCCAGTTGGTTATTTCAGACGGCCGTTTGTACTGAGTCCGGTTCTGGTTCTGCTGGAGGTTTTTTCCTGTTAAAGGGGAGTTTTTCCTCTCCACTGTCGTCCCTGCTGGTGCAATTCAACGATTCAATGCAATCTCCTGAGTTTACATAGAAACTTTTAAACTGCTTTTCTGATGTCTAGGATTCGTTGGAATGTATGGATGATTGAATTTAAATGATTTTTTTAAAGTGCTTCCAGACAACGTTTTTTGTTTTATTGTTTTAAATTCAATAAAGAACTGAATTTAGACTTAACATGTTTCTCTTCAACTTCATCCAAAGATTTTGTGCCAGGTCCAATTTAATTTTAGAGAAAAACACAAACCATGATGCTGCCACCACCATGCATACAGTATGAGGCCAAAGTTATTCACGTTGAAGTCAGGGATGTGATCGTTGTGACGGCGCGTTGGGGCCATAAAGAAAAGAGAAAATAAGGAGGAGTAAATTTCCACCCAAAACATTCACAAATTTTGAGATTCATCTCAGGAATTATTCATCTCAGAATTTTTTACAACAAGTGGAAATATCTGAGCTAAAGAATCGAAAATTTATGAGGAAAAAAAATAACTTTTGAGATTAATTTCACTTACATTTCTAGAAAAAAACTTTGAAATTTTCCGAGACTGAAAACATTTTCAACTTTTGGAAATGTTCTGTTTTAAAAGTAAAAGATTTTCAAAATGTTCATGTTTTTTTAAATGTTAAATCAATCTAAAAAATTTATAAATTCTCACAAATTTTGTGACTTTTCGAACTCAAAAAATTATTCTCAAAATTTCTGAGTTTATAGAAAATTTTTCAACTTTTGAAGCTCAGAAAAGTCTAAGATTTCCAAAAAAATTTCAGAGCTTAATCTAAAAAATTTGGAAGTTTCTGGCAGAAATTTACTCCTTTTTTTCTACCGTGACCCTGATACACCTTAGCATTTTTTCCTGTTGTGAACCATATGACCCTGGAATTTGAACTAAAAAGTAAAAAGTTATTTTTTCTTCTGTATTTTATGTGAATAAAATTTCTGCCTCTCACCTTACTTGTTGGTTTAACCGACACTTAAAGATGAATTTCAACAATGAAAACTATTTTTGACTTTTTTTTTTTCTTTTCAGTTTTAAACTCACCAGCTCGATGTCGCGCACGCGCTCGAGCCTCACGGCGGCGGTCAGCGCGCGCGGCGGGAACTCCGTCAGGTACACGCGCTCGTCACTCAGAACCGCGTACATGTAGACCTTGTTGATGACGTCAGAGACCACCACGCACGGTTCGTAGGTTCGGATCCGCTCGTACAGAGCCCGCTCCGTGTTCCGCTTCAGGAACGAGTCCAGCCGGGCATTCCGGCGGGGCAGGAGCGGCAGGAAGTCGGATCGACTCCGAGCCATGACCCGGGGCGCTACTTTCTGCAGCGGATGGAGACAGAAAGCGGTTCGGTTCCACTGTCCATCGCGTCGGTTCGTGTTTTACTACTGAAGCAGGCAGCGAGTCCAGTTAGGTTATGAACTAAACAGGTGAACCGCGAAGAGGGCGCACTGCTTTCTGATTGGTCCGCTTTTTTCCCTAGAGCGCTGCTGATTGGCTGAAAGATAAACCTCTATGT
Source organism: Poecilia latipinna (assembly GCF_001443285.1). Classification (NCBI taxonomy): domain Eukaryota; kingdom Metazoa; phylum Chordata; class Actinopteri; order Cyprinodontiformes; family Poeciliidae; genus Poecilia; species Poecilia latipinna. Next base: position 64,397 of record NW_015113176.1, on the reverse strand, counting down.
AATAGAGTTTAATACGGTTTTTTATAAAACAAAAACAGTTTTTAGATAATCTTTTATTCATTTAAATTGACGTATATATATAATATTGACTTGTTTCTGCTGACTTTTTCAGATTTGAATACATTTGATATTTATTTCATATTTGTTGCATCTGCTGTTAACAATAATGAAAAAATATTTAAAAATTGATTGTTAGAATTTAATATATTTTTTTAATAAATGACATATTGTGGATATTTAGTTTTAGTTCCACAATAAAACTAACAATATTACATAACATGTAGTGAATATTTAATTTAATAGTTTAATTACATATTAATTTAACAGATTGAAATGTTATATTGTAAATTGTAAGATTATATTTGGACAATTTCTGGAATAATCATTTTTAGAATTTTTTTAATTTATTTCTTTATTTCATAAATAGGCTGATGATTATTTCCCTGTTTTTTGTTATTTTTTCCTTCCCAGGAAGAATTTTCCCCAAAGAAAACAAATAAAGGTTCTTGTTTCATATTCATATAGTATTTTTCTTTCATTGCTGCAGAACATAATTTAAATTTAATCTCCTAAACCAGAATAATTGGGCTTGACTACTGCTCCTGTTTCAGTGTAATTGATCTGTGGAGTTCCTGTTGTCTCACAGGAAATAAGTAAAGTCAATGCATAAATAATTAATAATAGCTTCTAAGATGTAAAAAAAAATCATTCATTAAATCACAATTTAATTAATTTTAATGTTCAAAGTAATTGTTATTTTAATTAAAGAATAATTCATTTAAGTATTTAGTTCCAGTTTTATTTAGAAATACTTGATACATATTAAATATTTCCACATTATTTATTTATTGCATCTTACTTTTTTGACACTCGATATAGTTTTATTAAACCTCCAAAAAACCGAAATGTTTTCTATTTTTTTATTTCCATATGTTGTTTCGCCTTACTGCCGCTAGAGGGCATCAGAATGCAGTTAATGTGAAGCAATTTATTTTAATATGCGAATCCCACAAATTATTTCAGATATTTTTCTGAGTTTATCCTCTTAATATGTTATGTAGAATATTCTAGATTAATTTTAACTTGATAAATGTTAAGAAAAAATTAGCCTGAGGTTTTCTTCAGAGGATGCGACTTTTAAATAAACGCTGTGAGTGAAAAGATGAACAGAGTCTCTCACATGGACACCATGACAGAGATGAAGGCTGTGTTGTTTCAGCGTTTCTGAGACTCTTTTATACAAACACTGAGAGGAAACACTGAAGACATACAGAGAAAGACTCCAACTCATCTGATCCATTTAATACGATGCATATAGAGTACATTTCTAAGGAAAACTTGGACATTTCTCAGCTTTAAAAGTTTAGAATTTGCTAGAAAATCTTGGAATTTTTTATATTAATCTCAGAAAAGTTCTATATAAAAAAAGGAAATTTGTGAGTCTCAAAGGTCAAAAATGTTCTCCTTCTCAAACTTAAAAAAATTCTAAAAGTCAAACATTTTTCACTTTTGAAACTTAGAAATTTCCATGTTTTTTCTAGAATATTTCTGAAATTAATCTCCAGTTTTTTCTAACATTTTTTTTACTTTTCAGCCTCAAATTTCCTGTTTTAATTTTATAAGATTAATCTAACAATTTCTGAGTTTTTTTTAAAGCAAATTTTAAACTTCACACTCAGAAATTTCCTTTTTTGTATTTTGGCAGAAGTATACTCTTCCTTTGTTTTCTATCTACACTGGCCGTAATACACGGTTGTACTTTACTTCCTCAACATGAAGCTTAAATAAATTTAAAAACTGCTTTAAGCTTCATGAAAGATGACATGAAAAACTCTAAAATATGCCCTCACTTTTTATCAACTCGTTTGGAAAAATCTGTTGTTTTTGTGTGAATTTACAGATGAAGAACAATCAGATTAAGAATTATTTAGTTCATAATTTTTATATTCGGCAAAATGTAACAACTAAACCTTAAGAAAAAATGCCTAAAGTAGAAAAATGTGATATTTTCCTATAAGGTGCAGAGTGTTTCAGTGTCTGTCTGGTTCTGGTCAGCTGATGGGCCGCTCCTCCATCATCACCATCACTGTGTGCTTGTGTGCAGCTGTGAACAACAATGGTGGGCTGAGCGCTCACACTGCTGCTTTTGTTGTGCAGAAAGAAGAAAATGGCCCCATTTCCCCGAACAGGCGGGAGAATGAACACAAACACCGAGTTCGGCTGGCGGTGACCTTCCTGCCCCCAGAACGAGGCTCAAAGTTCAGATCAAATCCTGCTTTTTCTGTTTTGACTCACAGATTACAGCGCTAAAATGTTTTAATCCTTACATTTCTTTATATGTATATATTTTTTTAAATAAAACCTTTCCACAAGTTTGGAAAATGTTACTTAAATGGCTTGCTGACCATTTGTTGCCAACTGTCACAGCAAAAAAACATTTAAAAAAATATAAACTCATTAAATTTGGTAACAAACATTAATGTTCGCACATATTTTCAGCTAGACAGAAAAATTAACTCTTGTTGGGTTGATAACCACAATTAACCTTCAACTTCCTCTTTTTCACAGCGTCTAAAACAGAAATAAAACACTTTGAACGCCGTAGAAATGTTTAAGTAAAATATTTTAGATTATTTAACTTTTCTTTCGCCTTTGCAGTGACTCTGAAATGAGTCACAATGTAAACACTTTCATCCACAGGAGTCATTAATCAACAACCGGATGTTATTACTGGCGGAAACGACGAAGAAGAGAACAGGAAGTGGAAAGAGGAGAAGGGTAGCGCAACATGTTTTAACGGTGACCAAATCTTGTGACCAAATTTCTTTTTTTTTTTTTATATCCCGCAATTGAGAAATTGTATCTTTTCGACATTGTCAGAATATTAACAAATATCACCGGAAAACAGGTGAAAGACGACAGGAAGTAGTTGGAGGAAGATGGCGTCATGTTTCTTAATGACTTCTCACTGAACAAACTTATTTACATTGATTTTAATTGTTTCTTATTTAATGGAAACACCGCAATCGCGAAATTGTGCTTTTTCGACATTAGCGGCACAATAACAAGGTTTTGCTCACATTTGTTATAAAATGGCTCTTATTTTGGTATAAATTCAGGTCTAAATCACTTTATTTTAAATAAAAAGAGCTCAGATGTTTGTGTTTTAAATTAATGGTCAATAATCACCAATATAATCTAATTTACTCGTTTGATTGTTTATGAGACTGTTCTTCAGTTACGTGATAAATTGCAGTTAAACAGAATATCATTCCTCTTTAGGATTTAATTGTGATACATTTTAGTTTAATGTTAAATTTATTTGTCATCTCAAGGAAGTCAATAATATTGACCTAAGGAGATTTTAACCGCGATTTCGTTGAGTTTTCACCTTAAAAGTCCTCAGATGTTTAGCATACTTTACTTTCTTTTGTTTAGAAAATAAAAGACGTTTAAACAAAGGACAAAGACAAAAATGTCATTTTTTCCCTCCTTGTATTTCTGTAGGAGTTGAAGCGCAGCTGGTCATGTGCTCTCCTCCCAGCTTCAACCGGAGACTGCCGCCAAGCCCTGACGGAAATTACCGAGCGCAGCCGAAGTGAAGCCGAGCAGAAAAACCGAGCGGCTCGTTGAACAGCTGGAGTTCTCTCCGTTTTCTCCCCGCTGAAAGGTCCGAGGACACCGCAGAGATGACCATCCTGTCCAGCTGGGAGCTGTGCGTCAAATACGCAATCTTCATCTTCAACTTTGTCTTCTGGGTGAGTAAACATGAAATACTCCGGCTTTAAACACTGGAGGAGATTTTCTTTAAGCTAAAAAAACAACAAAAACAAAAAACGATTAACTGACATTTTACTTTAGTTTTATCACTTTATAAAACTGGCCAAATGGGTAATTTCACGGATTTTTTACAATTCATAGCAGCGGAGAAGAAAAACTTTAATAAAATTGTGAATTAAGCTTAAAGTTGGACTAATTATTAACCAATGGTGTTTATATGCACTGATATGGCATAATGTTAATGAAAAAATAATGAGAAAATAACTATTTCTGCACATGTTGATGTGTGGGGGAAATATTATGTCATTTTACTTTCAAAGTTGACAAATATCTTAGTTTAATATCACACATTTGTTTTGGTAAATTGTCTTTTTTTTTCTAGCAAATTTTTGACCTTTTGAAACCGGCAAATATCCACAAATATTCAGCCTCTGTGGCTGCATATTTTTTCTCCCTTTATCAATGTCTATAAATAATGAAATAATGACCAGGTAAAAACTGAAATAATTTTGATTCTGATTGAAATTAAATTAAAAATTGTTTATTTATCCCAAAGAGAAATTAAATGTCATATCAAAGAGTCTCCAGTAGCAGTCAGTCTTGCAGCAAATCTGAAGAGGACTCTGACTGAAGACTGTTGCTGTATGAGAGTCTCATGCTAACATGCTAACAGCAGAGATGATTTCCACTGCTAATCCACCTCATTTTCTTTTGCTGCTCCTCTTTAAATCTCTGTTGCTTGAACTCACCAAATACTTTTTTACTCTTATTTGAGTAATTTTCTGATTGACTACTTGTTACTTAGCTAAAAATGTATTGAAGCACTAGCACATTAGGGCCATTGCAGATAGAGAAAAGGAGTTAATTTTCTCCAAAGAACCTCAGTAATTTTCTAGAAAAAAGTCAGAAATTTTTGAATTTGGAAAGTAGAAAATTTGCTAGAAAACAGTTTAACATTTGGAGATTAATCTCAGAAATAAAAAAAGACATTTCTGAGATTAATCTCAAAAGGTCTGATTTTGTTCTTGCAATTTTTCCATTTCTGATATACAAATGCAACTCAACATTCGTTGTGTTTGTAGTTCTGATACCTTCCACAGGGGGCAGTGTTGAGACCTTGCACCTTTTAACTTCAACATAAACCAGAGTAAAAGTTCACCTTTCTCTACGACAATAGTTAACACAGAAAATGTTCAGTTTGTTGATGTCTTCAGGTTATATTTCAGATCCAGTAAACAGTTATCAGTTGGTTAATTTGGCTGACAGCAGAAATCTGCACCGATTGGGAAACAAAGCTGCTGTTGTTTGGTTGAACTGGGCCTGCTGGGAACTGAGAGCAGCTCCAGTTACCTCAACCAGCAGCCGCCCCACTGGGCTGACAATACACCTGTAGAGGCTCAGACAGCCTGAAATAAAGACTAAAACCAAGATGTCCATTCCAAATATCTTGGTTTGAGTCTTTATTTCTGGTGAATCGCTCACTCATGAAATAAATAACCAATATCTATTACGTTTATGCAGAAAGAAAACAAATAATTTAAAGAAAATCTGTTGTTTCTACCAAGAGGAGAGGCCAAATATGCAACCAGGATGTCAAGGTTTCCAACCAACTCTGACTTTTTATTGCAGAACAATAATTCAAATAAATCATCAAAAGCCTGAAATTATCTAAAATCCATAAAACAAGAAAAATTTGCAAAAGTTGAAAATGTTTAAGTTTTGAATCAATCAATCAAATTTTATTTGTACAGCACATTTCAGCAGCAAGGCATTTCAAAGTGCTTTATATCATTAAAACAAAAACAGAGTAATAAACAATCAGATAAAAATAAAAAAGAGCTTAAACATGCAAACTCATTTTTAATGACTGTTGAATATTTAAAATGATTTAAATAAACCATTAAAAGCCTGAAATAATCTAAAACTCAAACATAATGGGTCGATAACTGAAACTGTAAATGCCTCTGGTTCATTTATTTTTTATTCATATATAATGAATATATCTATTTATTGTGATATTTTGTAAATTCCAGTGAAAGTGAGAAATTATAGTGTTTTATGTGTTGATTGGTTAGTTTATTTTTGGAGCCACATTCCTTCCATCCATGAACATTCAGGCTATTTTCATTAAATTGAAGACATTTTTTCTTCATACAAATAGCTGTAAGAAATGTTTCCACTGCCGTTTTCTGCTGAGTTTAGTAATTCCTGATGAAATCGCGGTTTGGGTCGTTAAATGTTAGTTTCTGGCCCGGTTCTGCTCCTCAGAGCCTGTTAATTGCTTTCACCTGCAGGCTGAGCTGTTAAACAGCACAGTTTCTGTTTTCTGGTAGAAACCAGTGAAGCTCCTCCCTGCCCTCCATGTTAGATACACCTTTTCCTCAAGTAAAGCAGTTCCTCCTCCCCCAACAGTTCCCAGGTGAGCCTCACAAAGGTGTGGTTCCTTTCCCTTGAGAGCAGATTCTCCTTTTCCCTCTTCTGCCGAGTTGGACGCTCGTATTTTCTGCTGAGGAAAGTTTAATCCTAAACTAAGAGCCATGAATGGAATGCAGTGCATCAAATATGTCATGTTTGTCTTCAACTTCCTCTTCTGGGTATGTAACAACCTCAGCCTGTTTGCTCAGCTTGGTACGAGTTCTAGCTTTAGACTGTGGCTGTTTTTATTTGACACGTTCGGCAGTTGTTTCATAAATCTGTTTTATGAACCTAAGTGTGTCGTTTTCATGCTTCTGGATTTAATAATGTTTCACATATTGACAAGCTGACCTCCATTTTATTTTAATCTGTGAAAATGTTCGCTGTAAACCTGAATCTACTTGATTTTTTTTCTTCCTCCTGCATTTATTGTTTTAACTCAATTTCACCCTAATAAGGATATTTTACCAACAGTTTTTTACTATTTGGTTATTTCTAATATTCTTGTAACTCTCAATCAAATGGGGAATAAGAAAATGGTCAAAGTATAAAAAAATGACTAATTTGAATGATGTGTTGAGTAATAGACTGTTGGTGTTAAACTGCTTACTGTGATTTATATTCATGTTGGTCCATGATGACTGAAAACATTAAAAACTAAAGGTTTTGTAATAAAAACTCTTCCTGCTTATTTCTATTGAGTTAAACTAAAACATGATGAAAAATCTTCAGTTTTCCATGTTAGGAGGGAGACTGACATAATAATGTTGCTTCATCTGAAGCTCTGATTAATTCACAGCCCATCTGTGAGATTATACTGGGTGATTTCCCAGTAACCTGGATGAGGTTAATCACTCCATAGTGATTATTACGTCTTTAGTTATTTTTGACAATCATTTTGATGACTTGATGACTGTAAACCCCTTCAGCAAATGTTGCATCTTTGTTTTAATGACTTGGTGAATCAATGTTTCCAGCTTAGAATGATTTTTTTAAAGGACCAAATTTATTTTTTTAACAGATTTGTACAATTTGTAATTTGAATGTTTTGCTGTGATGTGGAAACTGTAGTGAGATTTAAACATTTTTCTGCGGTCTTTGAGGAACAATTAAATGTTTTGTGTATTTCTTGCACATGCTAGTCGACTCTTGTTCCCTCTCCTCTTCTACGCAGGTTACGTTCACGTTGTTTCACCGCTCTTTGAACGGCTACTTTTACGTCACTGACGTGACATGTGTCATAATTCTGTTAGCTAGGCTTTCTTAGGTTGCGTTCACACTGCAGCCTGAAGTGACTCAATTCCGGTTTTTTGGCAATTCCTATTTTTTTGCCGGGGCCGTTCACACTGCCAGTAAATGCGACCTGCAGTGTAAACGGGAAAACGACCTGAAAGTGTCCCGCATGCGCAGTAGAGGGCGCAATAGCGTCAGCGTTATCAGTGTTCTGCCAACTGCTATAAAAAGAAGTGCTCAGTGTTTGCGGAAGTAACCATAGAGGCTAACGGTGGAGCTTAGCTTACTTATTTGAAGTTGTTGTCCAACCAGAGCAGCATATTAACAACTTAATCCTCATATAATCCATCATGGTTGTTGTTTTTCTTCCCACTTGTGCTTATCAGTACGCAGAATAGTGAGATTTGTTGAGAATCAGTGACGTTCAGTTCGAATGAATGCGGCCTGAACGTTAGGTCACATATGAATTGGATATGGGTCACATTTGAAAAAGAATCCGACCTGTGCTGTTCATACTGCCGTGAAAGGATTGGATACAGGTCACATTACGTCAAAAACATCGGAATTGAATCACTTCAGGCTGCAGTGTGAACGCACCCTTTTATCAGCTTCTTTCGTCTGGTTGTGATTCAGTGACGATGCTGTCTGCTCTGAATAACTTTAAAATCCATTCGAAATTCAAAGACGGCGGCGGCCATTATTACTTCAGTAAACAGCGCCGCTGTGTGACGTCTACGTTCTTCTGCACATGCGGGTTGCTGTGGCGACGTAACCGCTCACACAGAGCTGTGATTGCGGTCGGGTTTTATTGGAAGAAAGACCGATCTTGCAAAAAAAAAAATTGAATTTCAGCCAAAGAATATGTTGGCTTCAGCTGGAAATCAAGTTAGAAATATGAGTAGCTGGGACCCCCCCACCCCCCAAATTGCCACGGATTAAATGACAAAACATTTTGGATTGTCTCTTTGCCTGACTGGTGGAATAAAGATGAATCTCAGACGCCTGAAAGGTGGGCTTGTCTTAAAGGTGGCCTGTTACTCTTCATTGAACAGGTTAGGATCGGAGTATTTGTTCAAACGCGTATCTTTTCCAGCAGCGGGAAAACTAGCTGACCAAATGTCCTTGAACTCGGCCTGGGTTGCTAGGTGACGTGCTGGGCTTGGCCGAGGTTGCTAGGTAACGGGGCCATTCCTCAAGAGTGTGACTTGACAGTCTGCAAGTTTTTGAAACGGCTCATTTTTCCAGAAACCGAGAAGCATTAATTTGCCAAAAACAGCCAGGGGTTGTTTTTAGAAGCAGTCAGAATATTTTGCTTTGTGGGTCCAGATAACATTTGGACTCAACCTCAGAGATTAAGAGTTCCTGAAACATTTTTTCTGTTTTTCTTTCTTTTAAATTGGAAATGAGTGAAAATGCTCATGCAGGTTTTATTTTGATGGACTGAGTGTAGTGTCGTTGGTTAATGTGGTTTGCTGGCAGGTTAGTCACCTACTTAAAGCTCCTGTTTACTCGGACAGTAGAGATGAGATTTGTTGACGTCATGCTCTGGTTAGCAGTACAGAACAGTGAGCTACTGCCATGTTCCTCTCCAAGCCACTGGAGATAAAACTGAACACCAGATTTGATCTGTGTTTTTTTTCTTTTTAAACTGAAGCTGGTCACTAAACTGTTGCTGTGATAAGATGTCTTGGATAAAATGTCTTGATTTGTTGTTTTGATGTTTGCTGCTGAGGTTAATGTGAGCTAAGGACAACTTTGAGAGTAAAAGCTTTTTATATTAACATTTGTGTCCTTCACATCGTTTCCTGGGGACTTTTATCAAACATAAATGTCAGTCCACTGTGGGCATTTAGGATACCGGACTTCCTGCTTCTGCTTTGCTGGGAAATGTGGAGCCGATAATTGGACCCAGTTCCTGTTCAGGAAGGGGACATTTTTGTCAGATAACAGAAGCCAGACCAGATTTGCCATGAGGGAACAAAACTATAAAAAAAAAAAAAAAAAACCCAGAAAAATATGCAGCATAAAGTGAGCCTAAGAGCTACAGGTTGCAAAACCCAAATCTAGCAGATAAAAACTGTCTGGTGTCTTAAAACAAGCTAAAAGTTCAACTTCTGTTTTTAATTTGTTAAAACTGTGAATCTGGTCCAAGAAATGAGTTACATTTTCTTTGCCAGTGCCAATGGCAAAGAAAATGTAAATAAATTTATTTGATATTTTTTCTACAGAACAGATGTCAACGAGGGGCAGTTCTAAAGGGGCAGTCGCCCCCTGTTTTTCCTCTCTAGAACCGCCCATACGGCTAAGTGCTGTAGGTTTACTGCTTATGAGAAATAATCAGTCTGGGACTTTAGCATGTTAAAAATTGTAATGTAATTATTTGGGTTTTCTTTTTATAGAAGTTTTGAGTTGGAACCTTTGTATTCGCTTGTTTCTGGTACACCCGTAAATCTGGTGCACAAGCAACATCCGCAAACAGCGGTAGACGACAGAGTTGCTTTTAACCTAGTGGGGGATTATTTGCTTCAAAAAACCATCTGATGGGATGCTGGAAAAACTTATAGTGCTGAAAGGAGTTAGCCTATCAGTGAAGCTATTCTGACCTAAAATGGCATCTCAATGCTAAACATGTTGCTAATGCTAATGTTGGCGTCCAGTCCACATTTCTAAAGAAGTTCCCTGAACGATCGGGGATTCCTGAAACACTTTGCTCCAAACTGATGGTTGAATAACAGATTAAAAACAGTAAATATCTGTTGTTGAGCTTGTATGTCAATGATTTGGAGACAAAAATGATTTTTGATTAAAAATGTTGCTTATTTTGTGTTTTGATTAAAATGCAACTAACTCGATTAACTAAAAATGTTAGTTTTAGTTGATGGTGGTCAGACTGATCAGGCTCAGGTTGAGAAATAAATGCCTATTCTCCAACTAGCCTCCTGAGGGCCTTTTATGACTAACCTGCATGTTCAAACAGGAACATTTTTTTGTTTTGACAAGGTTTTGTCCATTGCGTCAATGCAGAGTTGTTGCATTTGTCTTGTCTTTTTGACTTGTGTAAGAAGTTATGTTTAAGAGAACTAAACTGATGATTAAAACAGTCTTTCACAACAGGCTGCAAATGATTCAGAGTTAAACGGCAAGTTTGCACTTTGGGCCACAGTAATTTTCTTCTGGTTGCACTCTCATGACTCATGATGTTCACATCTTGTTTTTGAGCAGAACATGACTCCACCAGTCAGCTGTCAGCATCTTGTGGCTAAGAATGCTGAGCTGATGAATACATTTGATGATTTCAACATAAGCCAGTGGTTCCCAATTTTTTTCTGTGCCCCACTATGGATTACAAATGGCTGGCTGGTTGAAACGACGCGTGTGACGGGGTGGGGGAGGCATTGACTTTTTTGGGGGTGAAATGAATGTACGTAGCTGAAAATAGACACCAACATCGGTAGCCTACAAGCTACTTGTTAAGCTTAAGGTTCTGTATTGATATTAGCTAGTCATCTTTTAGCTAACATTACCTGCATCCAACAACTTTACTCGACTCAGTCGGTTAGTTTGGAGGGAAAAACTGTGAAAAGTTCTTTGCGTTTTGCTGGTTTGCTGCCGTGATTCTAACACAAACCTACGTAGCTCCGCCCAGCAGCAGCAGGTCTCCTTCACAGGTGGAAACCCAGCGCGAGCGTCGTAGCGCTCATGTTGCGTTTAAAGGCGGTTTGGAAAAACAGGGTACAACATGTTAACGGATTAAACAGTTTTAACTGCTGATAAAAGTGACAGAGGACACAAATATGGGAAGTGTGGAAGCCTCTACTGTATCAAATTGACATAGTTATAACAGAGAGTTGGCCATTCTAAGGTAAAAACCCAGCGCATACAGTCTTGTTTTTTTTGTTTTTTTTTTCATCCAGACTGGGGCGCGCCCCACAGTTTGGGAACCTCTGAAAGCTATTGACGTAATTTAAAGTGTAAGCATTTCCTATCTGGTAAAATGAACTAAAACACACTTATCTGCCTGGGTCTGGCTCTTGTTTCTGAGCATGAACCTGACCTAAATACGTCCACAGAGAGGAACCATCTGACTCGTATTGTTAATTATATCAATAAATAAGGTTATAAAACTAACACAAACTTTAATTGGCTCAGAAATAAATCTCGTATTGGACTGCTGCTAGCTGTAAAAGTTATGTCAGTTTTGTTTGGGATGCCGAAGGAAATGGCTAAAACTTAATTTAACAAAACTGTACCTGCCAGCTGACGTGAAGATGAGGAACAGAGATGAATGTTACCGAGTTTGTTTCCCACAGGGCTTTAACGTAGAAATTATCACATTAATATTTAAATGTTAGTTTTTTTTTTTGCATTTCATGTTTTCAACTGAGAAAAGATTGTAATCTTTATAAATATCAGTAAAGATAATGCAACACTTTACAAAGAGAGAGATAATAGTTTTTTTGTGTTTTTTCTGGTTCCACTTCATTAATTCATTAATTTCCACTCAGAGTTGATCACATTCAGGTCAGTTTGAGCCGCTTCACTTCGTGTGAATCTCCCTGTTCAACCACGTGAGTCATACTGCGGGACGTTGCAGCGGTTATTTGGGTGACAATGAAGATGATGTAAGCTGTTGCCACGGATACAGTGAGTCAGTTTTGTTTGTTTGGAGGAGACAAATGACTGTTTTTGTGTGTTTTGAGAAACGGTTGGAGAATTGCTCCTCCAGGCAGACAAAACATTTCACCAGATATTTTTCTTAAACACTGTGGCATGTCGCTTCTTCAAACGAATTTAAAAATTGGTCAACTCAATGAGATTAGGCATGAAAATGTCTGCAATGCCTTACAGATTTCTTCTACTTTTGCTTTCCTGTCATAGTTTCGTGGTTTAGATCATTAGATTTTAATGTTGCGCCACCCGTAGCAGCAACAACTAACTTTAATAAAATGTGGTTTTTTTGTTTTTATGCCCTCAGACCTCCCACATTCTTAATTCCTTGAACGCATGTACCAACCGCATATTGGTTTGTGTTGAGGGTAAACCTGTTGGTTTTTTTTCCTGAGGTTCAGGTGACTTAATATGTAATCAGTTTATGCAAAACTCAGAATTTTCCTTATTTTGACGCGCAGCTTCAATCCAGACTTCGGCAAATTTCTTATTAAACTTCATTATAAATCTGTCATGGTAGGAAATTCAGCTGGATAATAAATTGTCTCAGACATTATTGTGGTAAATGGTCTCAACATTATTATTTAAGTATTAATATGATAATGGCATAATGCAAGAGAACATTCTCAAAGATCAAACTTTAAATTTTAACATTTAACACCGGAACAGGAAGACATTTAAAAATAAACAAAATGAATTATGAAGTCTCTGCAAACAAAATGTCCTTTTAAAAAAGGCCAGTTTGACCAAAACACCAGACTGAAGACTTTTATCATCCAGTGTTTTTTTTTTTTTTTTTTTGTTTTTTTTTTTTTTAAAACGATAATCATACAAGTGAAAATTATTGAGCTCATTTTTAATTTATCATGTGATTAAGTGATTTTGTCGGGTCTGCCTCATTATGTTTAATCGCATGATGAATTAAAGAGCTCAATTTCTGTTCTGATTTTATTTGAAGCAGAATTTTCTTTTTTCATAATCCATATTTCTTTTTTCTTTCCATTTTATTATTTTTGGTTTTATTTTCCATATTTAACATATCTTCCAGTGTTAAGCGTTCTTTACAAAACTAAAGTTCGTCTTTGAGAGCCCTGTGTTTGTACCTAAACATGAAAGGTGAATCGTTTTAGGAACGGCTGATCTGAAGTTCAGAGTGTATAAAATGAGAAGGTAAATGTGAGGTTTGGCGGTAACGTTGTCTCGTCTTCCTGTAGCTTGCAGGTACTGGAGTGCTGGCTGTGGGATTATGGCTTCGTTTCGACTCCAGGACCAGTCCACTGTTTGAAGAAGACTCGCCCTCCGTCTTCTTCACTGGTAAGGTTTAAAATATTATTTATGTTAAAAAAAAATGTAGCACGTTCCTAATACAGACTTTGACAAATGTCTCTTTAAACCATTGCGTCTGCTGTTCAAGTCTTTGTGTTTAATTCTTGTTTTAACGAACCATCCACGCTTCGTTTTCTTGTGACGATCTCTGGTCTATAAACTCCTAAATGAGTTGATGGTTTTGTGCCGGACTGAGCTGCGGTCGGAGCCGCTGAATGAGGGCGGTCCACAGTGGGGCGGCTCCTGTGACCTGCCGGCGCTCTCCACACACAGCCGTCTTTATTCACAGTGGGACAGTGGGGTCTTTGTGCTCCTGACGTCTCGGAGGATCCGTCCCAGAGACCGGCTCGCTCTCTCCGGCTCTTTGTTTCGCCTCCACCTTCAAGTGGGAAGCAGGGTGACAGAGGAATAAAATGACAAACATCTTAATTACAGCTTCGGAGTGGGGGATTTGTGTGCTGATGGTTGTTGTTCTCCCACATTTAATCTTCATATCCTTGAATTATGACTCATCCACATAAAAGATAAGTTGGAGAAAACATCAAATCATCTTTACGGCTTCTAAATCCCTTCTGTGGTTCAGAAATCCAGATCTGGGTTTGTGAAAACATACTGATGAAATATTCCTCCATCTGGAAATTGGAAATTTAGAAAAGCTGATTCCTCGTCAGTCAGATCCAATTTTGCCATTTTTACTTTAATTTTAAAAATCATTTTTGAATATATTAAGTTTTATTCCACAGGCAGATATATAATTGGTTACCAAAAGCACAAATGTTTGCAATAAGTGGTCAATATGATGGTGTTACCAGATGTGCTTTAAAATAAGTCAAGACTTGCAGAAATTTGCTGACAGTTTGCTGACAAAGTAAAAATGTTTTTCCATTTGAAACAATTGGATTCCCTGATTTTTCTTTTGATGTGAGCTTTTCCAATTTATAAAGAGTATTTGGCTAACCTTATCTTTCCTATTTGTAAAAAAAAAAAGCATTTAGTGAACTTTTCATAAGCTTTTCCAGTTAGCAGCTGCCCACTTTCTTAATGGAAAAGCTTACTTTATCTGGAGCTTTTCCATTAAAAAAAAAACATATTTTTCTAGTATCTTTTCACAATAACAATCTTGGGTAGATATTCAAGATACTTTTTTATAAACTCCCACATTCCTTCATGAAAAGCATGTTTTTATTGGCTGATGTAATATTCTAATCTTTAAATGTTTTCATTAGCTGTAAGGTGAAAATCATCATACTTAATAGAAAAAACGGCTTGAAAACATCAATTTGTAATACTTACTCTGGTACGAGAATATTTCTTTTCAAGATTTCCAAACATGCTGTTGAAGCTCAGTTTTTATTCATGTGTACTTTTTGCTTCCCCCGTTTTCTGTAGCATGAATCTCAGTGTAAGCCTCCAGGTTCCCCCTCAGTGACTCGGCTTGTTTCCTCACAGGTGTGTACCTGCTGATTGCTGCAGGAGGGTTAATGATGGTGGTGGGATTCCTGGGATGCTGTGGAGCCATTAAGGAGTCGCCCTGCATGCTGGGACTGGTGAGTCTTTACAGAACTCCAGTAGAAATAATCAAATTGGCAAACAAGATGGTGTTTATTTTAATGTAAAATGTTAAAGGGAAATGTCTTTGCTTTTTATATAAAGAAATACAAATTATATTCATCTTAATACCCATCAGCTTCTAAACAGAGGAATGCAAATAGATGAATACAATTGCACAGAGGGATACAGTAGGGTAAGGTGGTAAAGGTGGCAGTTTAACAAAAATGAATTTTTGTTTCTTGGTCTAGTTCTTCATCTTCCTGCTCATCATCTTTGCTGCTGAAGTGGCTGCAGGGATCTGGGGACTTTCCAACAGAGACAAGGTATGACTAAAACCTACGGTAAACCCTTCTCACTAATAAAATGGAATTTTATTGAAAAGTTAATCATTTTCAGTCATGCTGTTTTTAGTTAGAATTTTTTTGGTTTTCTTTTGCTGTATTCAGTTTCTCCTAACATTGCAACTTCACATATGGGCAATAAAAAAAGTTGTTGATCCAGAAATGTGGGCCTATCCAGCAGTAAGTTGAAGCTGTATTTATTAGGCCTGGGCTCTAAAGCTGAAAAAGGTATCATGATATTAGCATTTCATATCAGTTCAGGGTATGAAATGCTTGAACCCCATCAAGCTAAGTGTTGTACATTTATTTATTATAATGTTTTAAACACCAGTATTTTGGTCTTTGAGACGCCAATCCTATGCAACATATTTCCCAATAAGCTCTTTTGTTTTGTACTTGGTTAGGCCCATCATTTAATCCATTCCATAAATCAACCCCACACACTGATATGCAAAAACTTTGATAAGTTTTAAGCATACGTTTTCCTGTCTCTACAGGTGATAGAGGACGTTACCGAGTTTTATAAGCAGACCTTCCACAACTACAAGACCACCAAACAGGAAGCGCTGAAGGAGACCCTCCGCCTCATCCACTTTGGGGTGAGAGCCCACACCTGATTGTTCCTTCTTTATCCAGTCATCAACAAATGACCAACCAGCTTAGACTCTGAATGGTTTCTGTTTCACAGCTGGACTGCTGCGGTCCTACAGGAAGCTTGTTCGATGACGCCAAAGACATCTGTCCGAAGCAGGAAGGACTGGCGGTCCTCGTTACCACGGTATTGAGATGAATTTGAAGCAGTGATGGTCTTCCCCAAGTAAAACTATTAAAACTGGATTTTGTTAAAAGGCTGGAGAACGGTATAATGTGCAAAAGTCAACCAAAGTTATAGATTTTTAACAGGTTTTAAAATGCATTTAAAAACATACTTCATACTGTTTGACTTTTCGCCAGTTTCTTTAATCTATAGATATTAAGATAGAAAAAGCCTAAAAATATCCATTGGTAAGAAATTTGCTTGATGCACAACTTATTTTCTTACAGAGTTGCCCAAAAGCCATCGACGAAGTATTCAACAACAAGCTGAACATCATCGGTGGAGTTGGGATTGGTATCGGCGTAATCATGGTGAGTGTGCAACCAAAGAAAGCCCTGAAAGTTAAAAGCTACATTGATGTTTAGTGCATTAGACAAATAAGGAAGTGTATTCAAGATAAAACGATAGCTCGGCTTTTCTACTGGTACAAACACTCATTTAACAAATGTCTATCTTTGTCCAGTAAAAAAAAATCCTAACTAGGATAGCTTGTAGCTAGCCTTTCCACAAGTGAAAAAGCTCATTTCCACTGGATAAAAATGCTACTTTAGCACACACTTGCCTCAGCTTTTAAATTAATGTGGCAAAGATTTAGGTTTTCCACTGGTAAAACAATCCTAACTAGGCTAACTTTAACCTATTGTTTCTAAAAGTAAAAATGCTAATTCAAAAACTTGGCTTACCTTTTCCATTGGTTAAATATGCTAATTTTGCACACATAGCTCAGCTTTTAAACTATTAGACAAATGTTGTTTAGCTTAACTTTTCCATTTGTAAAAATCCTAACTGGGCTAACTTTTAGCCTATTGTTTCTAGGTAAAAAATAAAAATAAAAAAATAAAAAATTTGGCTCAGCCTTTCCATTGGCAAAAACTCGCAGTTTATCACAACTTTAGCTCAGTTTTTCCATGGGTGAAAATGCTACTCTAGCAGACATTTGGGTTAACTTTTCCCCTAATAAAATGGAAATTCTGCACATTTTACAATTGGTAAAATACTTAACATTATTGGTTCATTCATGATAACATTTCATAAAAGTATGAGGGGAGGGGTTTATGCCTGCAGTGAGGTAAAATTTGAATATTGATGAGGTTGTTGGTACATATTTCATTGTTTGCCAAAAAATATTAAATCTAACTGTAGGATAACTATCCAGGTTGTATTTGTTCAAGAGTCGTTGATACAAGATATAGATTTTTTTGTCCTTTAGCAGAAGGAGCAGAACAATCCTAAATATAAACTCAAATACAATAACCAGTATTTTTGAGAACGCATCCAATTACTACTTTTAAAAAATATAAAAAGATAAATTAAGCTCCAGCAGGCAGAAGTTGATCCTCATTCCGCTATTCTTTATACATGATTTTTGCTCAGATATATCTTTCGGAAGTAATTTGTGCCAATTTATTTTCCTGCAGATCTTTGGAATGATCTTCAGCATGATGCTTTGCTGTGCCATCAAGAGGTCCAGAGAATTTGTGTAAACTGGAAAAATACTACTTTTTATATTTATCATGTTTGTAACCTGCTGCTTTTGAGTTTAAGCAATTTTAATTTGCTAGTTGGATTCATAACGGATGGCCATTTCAATCTGAGTGTATGAAGCCTCTACCATGTTTAGGATTTGCAGGAAGATCATTTTTGTACACAAGGCAGAACGAAATATTTTGTGCTTTCAAAATAAACTTAGTTTTCATGAAACAAAAGGTAACACTTAGGACTCTTCTTCCCTCTGGTGGACACTTCTGTTTTTGTTTTTTAATCTTATGTTAAAATCCACTTGTTTTGTTTACAAATGCACTAAAGATTTATGTGATGTAACCCAACTTTTTATTGGATTACTAAATATTTTTGACACAGTAAGAGGTTCTTTTTTTAAATCAAGAACTGTGGAGTTTTATGCAAGTATGATGAATGCAGTTCATGTCCAAGATGCCAAATAAGGATCTAATAAACGTTTATTTGTGTTACAAAAGCATTTTTCAGTGTTTCTCAATTGTTTTCAAGGTGATTTCAATTCAGGTTTCTAAAGACAATGCACTTTTAAATCTACTGAAGGGGAACATGGGGTCTTGTTTAGGTGTGTGTGTGTGTGTGGGGATGGGGGGGAAGCAGTTAAGGCATTTTAAAATTGAGATTTCAGACTATTTAAATTAAGTCAGATATTTGTGGTGTATTGACCAGCTGGTCCATAAACCATCAAATATTTCATTTTGTTGTCCGGTTTAACAAGTTAATATTGATTTTACAAATTTTATAATGTCCCTTTTAATAAAAACTTTGTATGCCTTTTGGGGTACGTCTGTGTTGCACATCTAGAGTCCAAAATGTTTGTTGCTACAGATTCTTAACTGCACCATTATGCTTCTATGGGCAACTCAGAACACACTCCTTATGGCTCTTAAGTAGTTCACATGCATAAAACCTTGCTGCTGGTCCGATTTGGCCAGTTTACAGCATAATCTCATGATGGGTGACTAGAAATTAACACTTTCTGAGGTGGTCAGCACCTTTTCACAATGTCGGGGTGGAAATTGAGTAGTTGAAGTTCTAAATTTAGGCCCTTTTATAATCTAGAATAAATGTCTAATATAATTTGTTATACTCAGAAAAAATGTCACAAAAAGTCAATTTGACAGTTCAAGAAATTAAAACCTTTTATTTGAGATTTGCAAATTCTTGTAAATGTACAAAAGCAATATTTTAACTTTTCATTTGTTAATGAAAAGTTTCAAACCTAAAGTCCAGCATAAAGACTGGGTTGTCTTTGACCTAATTCTCTCAAGGTCCCCACAATGTAGCTTGTCGATCATGGTCTTCACATCAACAGGTAAACAAGAATGAGTGTGTGCATGTTAGTCGTCCCAGGCAAAGTCGTATGGCTGGAAATCGTCTCTCAGCTGTTTGCAGCTGTCATCCTCTTCCTCTCTGCTCTGTTTACATTCCTTCCAGTCAGCTCGAGTTGGGATGTTCAGCACCGCCTCGCTGGCCAACACCTCCCTGCACACAATAGTTTCCATCAACATCTAATCTTATTTATGTCTGAGTAATTTTAATACATTTGTGTTTACACATGCATCTAAATCAGTCTTGGTGGAAGACAAGTAGGTACATCAGTATTATCTTTACCAAGCAGTTGGAAAAACTGATGGGCTCTCTGGCGCCCTCTCTGTCCAACGTATCGTATGACAGGAGGACTTTACAATCACCTAACAATGGATCAGTTTCCAATCGATCAAAAATCAGGAAAAACCTATGTAGATGGACTGTTTATTTCCCACCTTCCAAACTGCAGAGGAAAGTTTTTCTGAATCCGGTAGTAAAGTTTCTCCCCAGAGTCCAGCTCCACATAGAAGTAAGGAGTCCCTGGAGGAGCAATCTGAAAGCAGACGGTATGAAACTATAACTACTGAGCTAAATGGTAAATCCTCAATATGATTTTAGGCTGTGATTTCTGTTGCTGTAACCTGTTTGAGGTCTGTGTGTTGAGGAATCTCCATTAGCTCCATGTTTTGCTCCTGAGCCTGGACCATAAATGCCTCCTTGATGTCCTCAGTAGTGCAGCGGTTGAGCGGAACGGGAACAACCTAAAAAAAAAAAAAAAAAAAGGAAAGAACAGGGGACCTTTTCAAAAAAATTTCAAAAACACTTTATTGATCTTAAAGGGACATAAAATGTAACTCATATTAATTCAAATTATTCAAGGAGTTATTGTAGATGGTGACAGCTGTTGGAAGTAACGATCTCTTGTAGGGGTCTGTATTACAGAGAATTTGAAGAAGTCTCTGACTGAAGACACTTTTTCTTTTCCAGGACCATCCCATAAAGAGGATGTTCAAGGTTGTCCATATTTTTTTTTTAAATCCAAGGAGTTACCGAACCGGTTTGAAATGAAGTGAATCGCACTGCGATTTAAAGAACAATGAACTTTTACACTTTCTGTAAAACTAGATGAAGATTCAGCTTTTTTCAATGTTTTAAAAATACTTGATTTAAAGAAACTCGGTGGTGTTTTTATCATTTATGATGATGGATATTCTGATACCAAAAATGTGTTATCGAAATGAGAAAGTCCAAACAAACCATTAGATTTTTTTATTCTAATTTGGATCNATTCTGCACATTTTACAATTGGTAAAATACTTAACATTATTGGTTCATTCATGATAACATTTCATAAAAGTATGAGGGGAGGGGTTTATGCCTGCAGTGAGGTAAAATTTGAATATTGATGAGGTTGTTGGTACATATTTCATTGTTTGCCAAAAAATATTAAATCTAACTGTAGGATAACTATCCAGGTTGTATTTGTTCAAGAGTCGTTGATACAAGATATAGATTTTTTTGTCCTTTAGCAGAAGGAGCAGAACAATCCTAAATATAAACTCAAATACAATAACCAGTATTTTTGAGAACGCATCCAATTACTACTTTTAAAAAATATAAAAAGATAAATTAAGCTCCAGCAGGCAGAAGTTGATCCTCATTCCGCTATTCTTTATACATGATTTTTGCTCAGATATATCTTTCGGAAGTAATTTGTGCCAATTTATTTTCCTGCAGATCTTTGGAATGATCTTCAGCATGATGCTTTGCTGTGCCATCAAGAGGTCCAGAGAATTTGTGTAAACTGGAAAAATACTACTTTTTATATTTATCATGTTTGTAACCTGCTGCTTTTGAGTTTAAGCAATTTTAATTTGCTAGTTGGATTCATAACGGATGGCCATTTCAATCTGAGTGTATGAAGCCTCTACCATGTTTAGGATTTGCAGGAAGATCATTTTTGTACACAAGGCAGAACGAAATATTTTGTGCTTTCAAAATAAACTTAGTTTTCATGAAACAAAAGGTAACACTTAGGACTCTTCTTCCCTCTGGTGGACACTTCTGTTTTTGTTTTTTAATCTTATGTTAAAATCCACTTGTTTTGTTTACAAATGCACTAAAGATTTATGTGATGTAACCCAACTTTTTATTGGATTACTAAATATTTTTGACACAGTAAGAGGTTCTTTTTTTAAATCAAGAACTGTGGAGTTTTATGCAAGTATGATGAATGCAGTTCATGTCCAAGATGCCAAATAAGGATCTAATAAACGTTTATTTGTGTTACAAAAGCATTTTTCAGTGTTTCTCAATTGTTTTCAAGGTGATTTCAATTCAGGTTTCTAAAGACAATGCACTTTTAAATCTACTGAAGGGGAACATGGGGTCTTGTTTAGGTGTGTGTGTGTGTGTGGGGATGGGGGGGGAGCAGATAAGACATTATAAAATTGAGATTTCAGACTATTTAAATTAAGTCAGATATTTGTGGTGTATTGACCAGCTGGTCCATAAACCATCAAATATTTCATTTTGTTGTCCGGTTTAACAAGTTAATATTGATTTTACAAATTTTATAATGTCCCTTTTAATAAAAACTTTGTATGCCTTTTGGGGTACGTCTGTGTTGCACATCTAGAGTCCAAAATGTTTGTTGCTACAGATTCTTAACTGCACCATTATGCTTCTATGGGCAACTCAGAACACACTCCTTATGGCTCTTAAGTAGTTCACATGCATAAAACCTTGCTGCTGGTCCGATTTGGCCAGTTTACAGCATAATCTCATGATGGGTGACTAGAAATTAACACTTTCTGAGGTGGTCAGCACCTTTTCACAATGTCGGGGTGGAAATTGAGTAGTTGAAGTTCTAAATTTAGGCCCTTTTATAATCTAGAATAAATGTCTAATATAATTTGTTATACTCAGAAAAAATGTCACAAAAAGTCAATTTGACAGTTCAAGAAATTAAAACCTTTTATTTGAGATTTGCAAATTCTTGTAAATGTACAAAAGCAATATTTTAACTTTTCATTTGTTAATGAAAAGTTTCAAACCTAAAGTCCAGCATAAAGACTGGGTTGTCTTTGACCTAATTCTCTCAAGGTCCCCACAATGTAGCTTGTCGATCATGGTCTTCACATCAACAGGTAAACAAGAATGAGTGTGTGCATGTTAGTCGTCCCAGGCAAAGTCGTATGGCTGGAAATCGTCTCTCAGCTGTTTGCAGCTGTCATCCTCTTCCTCTCTGCTCTGTTTACATTCCTTCCAGTCAGCTCGAGTTGGGATGTTCAGCACCGCCTCGCTGGCCAACACCTCCCTGCACACAATAGTTTCCATCAACATCTAATCTTATTTATGTCTGAGTAATTTTAATACATTTGTGTTTACACATGCATCTAAATCAGTCTTGGTGGAAGACAAGTAGGTACATCAGTATTATCTTTACCAAGCAGTTGGAAAAACTGATGGGCTCTCTGGCGCCCTCTCTGTCCAACGTATCGTATGACAGGAGGACTTTACAATCACCTAACAATGGATCAGTTTCCAATCGATCAAAAATCAGGAAAAACCTATGTAGATGGACTGTTTATTTCCCACCTTCCAAACTGCAGAGGAAAGTTTTTCTGAATCCGGTAGTAAAGTTTCTCCCCAGAGTCCAGCTCCACATAGAAGTAAGGAGTCCCTGGAGGAGCAATCTGAAAGCAGACGGTATGAAACTATAACTACTGAGCTAAATGGTAAATCCTCAGTACGATTTTAGGCTGTGATTTCTGTTGCTGTAACCTGTTTGAGGTCTGTGTGTTGAGGAATCTCCATTAGCTCCATGTTTTGCTCCTGAGCCTGGACCATAAATGCCTCCTTGATGTCCTCAGTAGTGCAGCGGTTGAGCGGAACGGGAAAAACCAAAAAAAAAAAAAAAAAAAAGGTAAGCATCAGGGACCATGTCAGAAGTAATTCAAAAACACTTTATTGATCTTAAAGGGACATAAAATGTAACTCATATTAATTCAAATTATTCAAGGAGTTATTGTAGATGGTGACAGCTGTTGGAAGTAACGATCTCTTGTAGGGGTCTGTATTACAGAGAATTTGAAGAAGTCTCTGACTGAAGACACTTTTTCTTTTCCAGGACCATCCCATAAAGAGGATGTTCAAGGTTGTCCATATTTTTTTTTAAATCCAAGGAGTTACCGAACCGGTTTGAAATGAAGTGAATCGCACTGCGATTTAAAGAACAATGAACTTTTACACTTTCTGTAAAACTAGATGAAGATTCAGCTTTTTTCAATGTTTTAAAAATACTTGATTTAAAGAAACTCGGTGGTGTTTTTATCATTTATGATGATGGATATTCTGATACCAAAAATGTGTTATCGAAATGAGAAAGTCCAAACAAACCATTAGATTTTTTTATTCTAATTTGGATCCTAAATGTGTCACTGCCTGCTTTCATTGCAATTCTGAGCTGTGATGTTTTTATTCCCGTTTTCTTTCAGCCCTGAAAAAGTTAAATGTGTTTCCCAGGTTTCTGGAGGTCATGACCTCTGGACCTCACCTGCAGCTGCAGATGTTGGCTCCTGTAGTTCCTCTCAAACAGAATGCAGCGCTCTCCTTTGCTCTTGTAGAAGTCCCTCAGGGCCGACTTGTACTTCTCCATCTCCTCCACCACGTCGGAGCTCAGCTCCACCACAGACTGGTAGTGGCCGATGGGCAGGATCAGAACGTGGCGGGGAGTCAGCGGGCCTTTCGCCAGAGCCAGGTAACACTGCCGAACAGAGACCAGGGTTTCCTCTACATGTAACTGATCGCGGTGCATACAAAGTGTTTTATATTTAATATGGTAAAACAATGTAAAGCATATGAAATGCACACATAAAAAGGCTACATTTGCACTTGTATGACCATAATTGGTTTCAAATGAATGCAGAGCTGGTTACTGTGTGCTGTGCTGCTTTCAGGAATGAAGAAAACTAGAGGCTGAAGCAGAGGCAGAAAGAAAAGTACCTATGGAAGGTTAAGTTATGTTGCATTTGAATGTAGTTAGTATAGTTTGGCCTTCATGCGTAATGTTTCAGATACCTATTGAATAATTAATGTTGGGTCATTTTTTCTGTTGAGACTAACTTCTGGTTGCATTTTCAGATGAGAATATTAAAGTACTTTCAGGTGAGGAAGGGATCCAAGGAAGAGTTTAGGGTAAAGTTAGAGAAATATTTAGTGTTTACAGTTCCAATATAGAAATAAGTAATATTTTAATGTTTTCTAATATTGGTGACTGAAACAAACCACTTAGGTTGAAGTATGTTTCAACAGAAGAGGCTGCAAACCGAGCCATTAGTTACTACAGTAGAGTTGTAATTTGTAAAAGTTTGAAATGGTCATAATTAAAACCACAAATTTTTCCACAGTGTGATGATGCCGTCACCAGATTCAGATTGTGTTCAGAATAATGTGCAGAGCTGGATTTTCACCTCAAAAAGTTTATTATTAGAAACTCATTTGTAAGTCGTTTTGGAAAAAACTGCCTGCCAAGTGCTTAAAAATCAAGTTGACATCAAAACCAACAAGAAACCTGGAAGGAAGATTTTAGTCGAGTTCTGTCAGAGAGCAAGTTGCAGAAAAGGGTAGAGCAGTAGACAGTGGATTCAGTGTTTTACATATAGATGATCAAAGAGTTTATTTCCTGAAAAAATAGATTCAATTTTGAGGTTATGATGTGACAGAATGTGAAAAGAGTGAAGAAAGCACCAACAACTTTAAAATAAACAGTTTACACTGAAGTGATTTCAGGATTTCTAGTTCCATAAACCTCTGCAGATATTAATGTGTTCATTTTTAATTTCCCAGGATGAACTTACATGTGTTCCTATGCTGACAACCAGATGTTTCTCCACCTGAGGGCTGGCCAGGCAAAACCAGCAGGGCCCAGTAGGCTGCGCTGCACACAGGGAGAGCAGGGGGAAGTTAGAAACATAAAAAGCTTTTTGGTGGCTTTTAATCTGGTAATGGCCTTTAGGATTTTCTTATTTGTTTCAGCACTCAGGTGTTTAACCAACAAGTTCCTGATATGAAGGTAAAAACATCTCGACTTCAGGAACGAAAAATATCTTTCCTGAAGACTTTTAAAGTTTTCAACATAAAATTTCCTGTTACATTCAGATCCGCTGGAATATTATGGAGATACTTCATATTTTCTACTCCATTTAATCAACTATTAATGTATTTAGATGCATATTATGACACATTTTGGATTAGTTGTTGAATTTGCTGGTTGTTTCTCTTCTCCTAATAACATGAACTTATACAGTTAAAACCAGAAGTTTACATACATCTAACCTTTGAGGTTAAATGAAACCAAACTTCTCTTGTTATCGAACAAGAAAAGTCAAAAATGAGAGAATCCATCAGATTTATTGATGATGTCTTCAGCTGTGTGGTGTTTCTGAGCTCCTGCAGACTCACGGTGCCGGCGCGGTTGTTTGGGCTGCCCCTGAAAATGCCCGTCTCGACCTCGTCCGTCTGAGGGCCTCTTCCCGCCGCGGCCCCTGGGGGCCCCGCCCTGCTTCCTGCTCAGGTCAAAGAAGAACTGGTGGACCGGCTCCTGGACATCACAGTAAAAACAGACAGAAGGTGACAGATGTAGCTCAAAAAGGATGGACATGTGCTTCTTCTTCACTCTAACAGGATTTATGTGAATGCAGCTTCTTGAACCAATAAAACAGTTTAACTGTCACGTTTAAAGAATATCACTGAAACAGAGGAAAATTAGAGCCAGTCCAAGTAGATTAGCACAGTATAGTGTTGTAGTATAGATTTTTGTTGGATTTAATCTATTTTTTCCTTCTATAATAATAATCAATGCACAGCAAAATCACAAAATCTTACCAAGAATTTTTGTCTAGTTTCTAGTGCAAATATCTTTATACATTTCAAATACAAACAAACTAACAAGTAACTTATCGACATATATAGGACCTTGTTAAGTCAATAATTTTTTAATATTGGTGAAAAAGTTCTAGTTCCACTGGGAGATTATTTAGCTCATAACATGGTAAAAATGTCTTGTTATATGTGAAATAATCTCAGTGGAGCCACCATATTAAGGATTTATTGACTTAAAACAAGCTTGTATAACTTGCTATAATGTTCCTTGCAAGTTAGTTTGTATTATATCAAGTGTAATAAGATATTTGCACTAAAAACTACATGAAAAAAAACTTGGTAAGATTTTGTTTTTGCAGTGTAGATGTCAATTTGGGAAAGGAGACGGGGAAAGATTCATAAAACGTCTCTACTCTGCGTTAAAACAATGTTTCACATCAGTGATTTTTACCTCTTCTTCTGTGGTGCTGAACGGCGGTTTTTGGGTCTCCGTTTTGTCATTAGCCGAGCGTCTGTAAGGACTTTCCGTGACGTCCTGCGGCTGCTTCACCAGCTCTGTGGGATCCATGCTCTTCATGGGGACGATGTTAAAGGCGTACAGATACTGCCAAGAGAACAAACGAGGAAAATTGACATTTCTTCTTCTTCAACAGATGTGAAAGAGTAAAACGGTGGCTGGTCAGGTTTACTGCTGATATTTTGCATGGAAATTGACATTTTTAGCTAAACTCTGCTTATTTCAATCTCTAGAGCAGGGGTCTCAACACCCGGTTTGTGGGCCAGAAGTGGCCCACGTCCGCAACCTCATGTCAAAAATATAATGCAATAAGAGCCTTAAGATATTGCTGCTTGAAACAAAAGCATATCTATTAAAATTATATATATAAAATTGTACAATACGAGGATTAAAATTACAATAATTTGACTCTAAAGACATTGCTGAAATTAGCAGTTTGTCAGTTTAGTGACAGAATTTAATTAGTTATTTAAGGACAAGAAAAAAAGTTGTACACAATTTGCAGTTTTGAAATTCAAATTTTTATATTTTCAGAAATATTTGGGGTTTGTTGTGCCATTTAAAAACTCAAATGGCCGCCAATTCATTTGAGTTTGAGGCTCTTTGTTTGGAGCCGAGGTAGAAAATATTCGACTCCACGTTTACCTTCTTTTTGGCGGGGTTGTTGACGGTTGCCAGGGCGATGAAGCGACTGACATGTTGAGCGTTTTCCTGGAGAACTACATGATTCCTGAGGAAAAGAGAACATCCAGTCACCTCAGTCAAACTGACTGCTCTAAAGAAAATTACTCAAAACAGTTTAGTAATTATGATACATTTTAACACAAAACTGCAAATGTTGCCTGATTTGGCTGCATATTTTTAGCTTTAATTGACACAGACTGGGGCTGGACAATAAGTCAATAACAATATATGGCGATAGTGATCAATATTAATAGATAATGCATCTGTCAGAATATTCACTGAACTTTGACTCAGAACTGCACAGCATTAACTAACTCACTCACTCTTTGGTTGCCTAGCAACAACTTGCTGGGTAACTTGCGCAGGAGCAGTTTCATATTTAGCAACTCTGCCTCATGACTGCTTAACAAAAAAAACAAAAAAAAAAACGACAACTTGGAGTGGAAACTGGGTAAAACAGGAAAGGTTGTGCCTTGATAATTATTGATTATCAATAAGCATTGATAATTATTGATGAACACTTTTATTGTGATACGTTTTCCTGCCATCCTACTGCAGATCTCTGCTCTGCTGCGTACCTGTATGGGAGCCTTTCATAGTGAGCGCCCTCTAGTGCAGCGAAGTGGTAACGTGGTTTCAGTTTGTCGGCGAGGCTGGCGATGGAGCTGCTTCCACATGACTTTGTGTTCACTTCCTGTGAGACAAAAACTTCCTTTAGAGTTAAGTACTGTAAAGTGCGTCCATGGTGACCAGGACTCAGAGGCTGGGGTTACCGGGTTGTTTCCGTACTGCCACACGCCTCGGGGCCACTGCGATGTCAGCAGGATGTCGACGCCTCTGAACTTCGAGCTGCTGGTGAGCGAGTTGACGAGCGTAGACAGGTCTTTGGATGTGAAGCAGTGAGCCGGGGCCGGTTCCTGCAGGGCCTCCCGGCCGCCGACATAGGCCAGCTGCAGTCCTGACGCGCCAGTGAACACGCCGCGCCGACCTGGAGCACAGCGCCAAACCCGAAAGATTTTATCAGGAAATCTCAGACTGTCATTTTCATTCATATCAACAAGGAAAGCTGTTAGATTTAAACTTTTATTTGATACAGAATAAATATTGATTTTAATAACATATATTTAAAATGTAAAATATATTTTAAATCTATTTTCATTCAATTGTTATTGAATTTAATTTAAAAAAATATGGATTTTTGTGGAATTTATCTAAATTAAATTTAGATAAATTTCATTAAATATACACAAAATGTCTAAGTCTAGAAAAACAGTATGACTTTTCACTGCATTTAAAAAAATTTTATTCAGCTTTAACATTTGTAAAATTAACACACAAAAATGGAAAAAAACAAAACACAAACTCTTTAGAAACTTTTGAGATTTTTTTTTTATTTATTTATTTTTTTACTAAATTTGGATAATTGTGCCTTGTTGATGTGGGCACTTTCTACCCTCCAAATTAATCTAGATGCAGACAAGGATTAATCTAAATTCTTTTCATAGAGACTTTATTTTATTTATACATTTTTGCATCAATTTTTGAGTTCGGCAGTGTTCGTCCTCCATATTCCCCACTGGGCGTGAAGTTTTTTTTTTTTTTCTTTTATGTATTTTTCCATGTTTTATTTTTTTTCAGTCTCAGCCCTCCATATTAATCATCTCCAGAGGGCAGTAGCAGTAGTATCTATGTCTAAAATTAGTCATCATTGAGATAATTTTTATTTCATTAATAATTTTGGCAGTCTCTGGCCTCCATATGTGCTGTGTTATTGTGATGGAAGTGAAGCTCTGATCTTTGCGGTCTTACCCAGGTATGTGATGTTTTCAGCCAGTTCAGAACCGTCAGAACTGGGGAAGTTCTTCACCGTTTCCTGGCTTGCTGCTCCCAGGATGTACGTTTGGATCGGAGCTGGAAAAGAGAAAAAAGATTTGACAGAATTTGACCAGGAGCCACATGAAGGGAACTCGACTTATAGGAGAACTTTTGGACAAGTTTGCAGTTTGGCGATTTAAAGACGAGCAGCAAAAGTAAAGGAGGAAGATCAGCAGAGCTCGTCAACAACTAATTATGTCATCCAGGACATGTTACTGTGACACATCATGTCCACTGCCTGGATACTGAGCTGTTATATCATTGAACTCTAATACAGCAACAGTCTTCAGTCAGAGGCCTCTTTGTTGCAACACTGACTGCTACTGGAGATTTTTCATGAGTTACAACAACATTTAGTTTTCTTTTGGGATAAATAAATATTTTTTAACTAACCCCCCTATTCCCTCCTCTAAACTGTTGCTCTGGTGTTTTCTTCCTACCTTTTTTGGCTCCAGTCTTGTATTGTTGCCACTCTGCTTCAGCTTCAGGGGTTACTCCAAAAAACTCCCCAACACATAGCAGCAGCTGCAGGAAAACATCTGTTTTA
Organism: Poecilia latipinna; assembly: GCF_001443285.1. Classification (NCBI taxonomy): domain Eukaryota; kingdom Metazoa; phylum Chordata; class Actinopteri; order Cyprinodontiformes; family Poeciliidae; genus Poecilia; species Poecilia latipinna. The sequence continues at coordinate 34,932 of NW_015113176.1, read as the reverse complement.
ATTGAGGCTGACCGGAAGTCAAACAGTGGGAATAAAGTCAAACTCACATCAAACTGTCCTGTTTTCTTCTGGATGGCCTGAACTCTGCTGAACAGAGAGCTCAGTCTGCCCTCAACATCCCCGCACACCAAACTGTGGAGACACAACATACAGGCTGCTTTTACTGCTCGATAAAAAGCAGATTTTAATCGATTTAAATCCCGACGGGTGAGATTTAATCACATAACCATCCAATAGTTTAAACTCACACTCTGACCGGCTGGTCTCCCATATTCTGCTTCAATTTGGCTCCGGATACCTTGGAGTTTTAGCAGCTTTGACGCATCGTCCGTCTCCAAAAAGGGTCCAGGTGAAACAAACGCGGAACTATTTTTGGACAATGTATTTACTGTATTTTTCTTTACTTTTAAAAGTCTGAACTTAAAGTTAAAACATAAATGTAAAACGGGACAGAAGGAGCATTTAAATACAAGCATTGAAGTGTTTTTCTGTTAAAATTAGTTAAATAAATTAGCAAATGGTATATTCACACTGGTTGCCAGGTTTGCCTTTTTCCACCTAAATGGATCTTTGTCATGTTTGTTTCAGAATTATTAAATATGTGCCTGCCAGCTCGCTTGCAATAGTTCTGAATTGTTCTTTTGGTAGACTTTTGTTAATCATTTATTTGTTTGGATAACTTCAGATTTGGATGCTGTGCAGTTGGAAGAATTTTTGCTTTTACTTATTTACTGACAACAAAGTACTTATTTTACTTGTGGAAGTAGATTAGCATCTCAAAAAGCTCAGATAATATCTGATCTATGACTCCAAAATTCCCAGAGAATCTGACAATGAGGCTTCATGGATGCAAAGCAGCACCAAAGAAAAAATGTAAAACATTTTTTTCCATCCATCATAATGGGCAAGGATCATATCCATGACTGCAACTTATTTCTGCCTGACTGAGGTGCAATTCAAGAACGTCAGGATTTTGTTTGTTTTTTTTTTTATCTTTTTTTCTCTCTCTTTTTTTTTCTTTGCTCCAAATGAACAAAAGATTTACTATTTACCATTTTGAAATAGAACTAGAGTCAAACCTGGCAACCCGTGGCCTCCGTGAGGCTCTCCTTCATCCTGGCACTTTACCTTCATCCTGGTACCTCGAAAGTCCCCGGACCAAAAACAGGAAGTAAGTAGCCAAATCAAAAGTAAAATTCACTTTCTCTTTGGTGGCCAGAGACCATGAGACGTGCAGGAGCGAAACCAAAGCATAAAAATCGTTTCAAAGCCTAAATAATAGCCAAAACTACTCAGGCGCCATAAGCGAGAGCTTGTCGACAAACATGGCGCCGCAGATTTTTATGTCGTCTTTCTTTTAGCTCGATGCTAATTGTTAGCTTCAGAGCAGCTGCAAGAAAAACCGAGAAATCTTGGGTTTTCTTTACTGGATTTCGAACGTCTTGAATATGACTCTGTTTCTGCTTATTGTTGTGTAGATGTAAACAATGCACATTGAGTGCCTAAATATATTTTTCTCAGCCTGACGGGGCCGCATTCCAAACCCCTTATACATAATATGTCATTTTATGCATTATTTTATGATTCAGATATACTGTAACCATATTCTAGTGTAGTTTTCACATGGACTGAACTTTAAATTGCGAAGTTTATAATTCGGCATGCATATTATATAATAATAATGATTATTAATGGTAATTTATAATAAAATAATCCAGAAAAGTACTTGTTGACATAGTTTCAAGTTGAAAACGGTAGAGGGAGACAGAGAGTAAAGCTAAATTAATTAAAAGTTCAATATTTTCTGTAAATGCATGACTAGTTACGGGTTATTTTTCAGTTATGCTGTATTCAGCTTTATTTATATTCATAAAACAATACAAAACAAGCTTACATAGTCCCTTGTAAATATTTGAGAGTTTACCCTAATACAGTGGCCACAGAAATGATACAGTATCTGTCTTTCTTACAATTTTAACAATCCAAACATTTTAATAAAGGCTTTGTTTGAGCAATTGTGTCATCTTTTTTTTTTAACTTATGTTTTAAAAATAGTTTGCCAGAATTTAGCTGATATTTGCAGAGTTGTTTTCTTTGCACATAAAAACGTTTTTTTTGTTCTTATTTCTTTGTTCTGTTTTGCTTAGACTATAATTAGCTGCATTATGCTCTACTACAGTTACACCCGGCTTTGTGTCGGGGAAGCAGCAGTTAGGTTGGTGTGTTTTGTGTTTCAAGCAGGTGCAGGATGAGCTCAGCAGCAGCAGAAGAAGAACCAGCAGCGTTAGAAAGTGTAAAGCCCGTCACTTTGACTCATGACAGTGATGGCAGCATCATCCTGCACTGTCCTTCAAATGGTGGGTCAACAAGCAGACAACTCCGTAATGCATTTTCAGTTAACTTTTAAAATGTAGCAAAATGATTGTTTTTCCGTAAACTAGCCACGTCAGTGATTTCCTCAGATGTTAATGCTGTTTGTGCCGTTACTGCTGCATGTCTGATGCAAAGGCTTTCTAACACCTTTCTCATGTCACGACTCTGAAGACCGAAGGACGTTGTTAGCAGGTTTAATGACAATTAAAAGGGTAAAACTGAAATGAAGACAAAAAATACAATATGTGATCATATGCAGCATAAAATACAATACATTCAATTTCTACCGAACATCACATCTATATGCGTACATCTAGGCTGCCAACTGCGCACCCGATAACCTCGCGATATCCTCGCATCTAATTAACATAAGCATACTCTACCTTAAAACAACACATTAGAGCGCTATCGCTAGACAGAAACAATGTTACAAAGTTACAAACTTAATACATACCGGCAATGCAACCATACATGAAAGATTTCAACAGTAATTTACACCAACGGACACCAACGGTGTCTATTTCTACCGTTTAATAAGTTTTGTTTCGAATAACAAAACTTACTACGTTGTAGTACTTTAAAATAACATGAGAGGGCAGGCTTTCTCCCTTTTTTCTTGTATAAAAAACATTTATAACTTCAGAACAGAACACTGTATATGGCAGAAATTTTCTCAAAGTGGCGGCTGCAAACGTTGGGAGAAAACACCAGCGTCAGTTTGATGCTCTACAATAATTGAAAATATTTTATTAAAATGTTACGTTCTGTTGAGTATTCATGACCCAAAAGTTGTAAACATAATCTCAATACTTTATCTTTTTGAATTCTTCACCTAAAAATGAACCAATGTATGAAAAAAGTTAAACTACTACTGTAACTAATAAAAAAACTAAAATTAAACAGTATTAACTAATAAAAACTAGCAAACACATTCTAAAAACTAATTAAAACTTTAGACTAACAAAAAGTCACAACGAAATAAAACTAAAGTGTAATGAAAAACCGAAAAGTATTGAAACCCTGACGTGTCTCCTCCCCTCTTCATCACATCGGTTCTTTCTCATAAAAGCCAAAAACCACCACCAGTTTTGGCAAAATGTAAGAATTTATTTTTTAATTTTGCTATTTCCATCATTTCCTTTTTTTCTTAAAAAATACTTCAAAAATGATCGATAGAAACACGGCTTGTGACTGCACTCGTTTTCTCACCTTTAAAATAAAGGAAAACAGAAGATTAACATGCAACCTGTCACCAAACCAGGAAGCTTGTACTGCTGTAGCAAATTAAATTTAAATTCAAAAATACTTTATTGATCCCAAAGGAAATTATGATTACTGAGGTGTGAATGTGTTTGCAGACGAGGAGTTGGAGCCTCTTCAAAAGAAGACGCGAGTTTCCACAGAGGAAAACCTGGAGACGCCTCAGTTCTCTGTCATCACCAGTGAGATGTTTGTTTTTCTGTCTCTGATTTTTATTTGTTTACATCTAAAGGGATCAATTCAGAATCTCATAAGCTGCTTTATGTCACTTTATGAACTGGAACAAACCAAGAACTGTCAGAAGCTGCGTTTCAATAACGGAGCTGCTGACGTCTTAGTTTACTCCAATAAACTGAGATCAAACTTATTCATCTCTTAGTTTATTTCAATAAACTAAGAGATGAATAAGTTTGATCACGAGATAAGTCAAGTAACATCCTGTTGTTGATCGTGCGACTCGTGTGAATGGAAAAAAGCATTTCCATTACAGTTTTGCAAAATGAAACATCTGCAATACGGCCAAAAAAAAACTCCTCCTCATCTAACCGCTTAAACTATTTATCAAAAATGTTAGTTTTTTCCGAAATTGCAGTGTTTCCTTTAAGCAAATTTAGTTTTGAAATGTCAAATTTTGCAATGTGAATGCAGCTAATGTGAATCAATAGTGTTGAGGAAAGAACAAAGACATTTTACTTTTTCATTTGGTTTGCCACCTCTGGTTCAGCCATTTCTCCTTCTGCTTATATCTATTGGAGCTTCACCATGTGACCACAAACAATACTGACACCTAATGGCTAAAACTGGTATTGACAGCTATGTCATTACATCTTTTAGACTTTAAAGTACAACAATCGACACATTTGCAATAAACAGATCTTAATTAAAGTAACAAGTTCATTAACCGTTCAGCCACTGGTAAAATAGACAAATACAACAAACATTCCAGATGTTTGAAATTGGAGCCACAAACCAAAACTGATGTGAGAGTTTTAGATTTCCTGTTTTCTCTGTTAGTGTCTGAAAACGACGAGAGCTTTGAGGTGACGATGACGGCCACCGCTGAAGGCGACCTGCCTGAGGACGGCGTCACTGAGATCGAGGTAGACGTGAAGCTGGACATGGTGGAAGATGGTTCTGAGTCCAACAGAACAAGTCAGACAGAACCATTTGTATCTGTTTGTGCAGATTCTGCATGAGGACAAAGAGCAGAAGGCTGAAGTGTCACCAGTCAGTCAGGCCTGGTTCACCACTAAAGAGGACAAAGACACGCTGGCCAACAAAGGTCCAAATGCCCACAGCTGTTATTTATTCAAAACATTTAAGGTGTTTCCTCACCTGGGAGTCCGGTAGACTCGGTTCAGTTCCACTGGAGATCAAAACTTAAACACTTGTTCATTTCTACCTGCTGTGGTTCTTTTTCTCTCTGCTCTCAGTCAAACCAACCAAATACTTTTAGTTTAATAATGATTTCTGTTCTTCTTCAGGTCACAGGTGGAAGCAGGGAATGTGGTCGAAGGAGGAGATTGACATCCTGATCAACAACATCGACCGATACATGAAGGTATGCCGTCACCATGGCGATCATCGTTTCTGTGTCTTTTGTTCACAAACGTGTAAAGTTGTGGTATCCAAATTAAAAAAATCTGTTTAAAAACATAAAATATTTCTGTGAATTTTAAAAAAGCGGCCACTGTGCCGTTACCTAGCAACCCCGGCAGAGTTCCACCCATTGCCTAGCAACCCCAGCAGAGTTCCGCCCGTTGCCTAGCGACCCCAGCAGAGTTCCGCCTGATACCTACCCATGGCCAGATTGAAAACCTTATTATCTAAGGATGATTTTATGCAAAATAGTGTGATGAACATGTTTTCTATAGGCCAATGACCTATCCTGACTTGTTAAAGGAAGCAGAATAGGTCATATTTAAGTTTCACAGTGAAAAATGTTACACTAAATAAATGACAAACTGTCTATCAGAATGAAAAGTGCTGGCGGTCCAAGTTTCTACTGTTCTTGAGTTGAAGTTGGGGGCCATATAAAATCATCCCAAGGGCCACAAATGGCCTCACATTGGACATCCCTGACATAAAGAATCATCTGTGCTGCGTTCTTTCAGCGGCGCGGCATCCAGGATCCAGCAGAGATCATCTTCGAGATGTCGAAAGAGGAGAGGAAGGATTTCTACCGCTCGGTGGCGCTGGGACTGAACCGGCCGCTGTTCGCCGTCTACCGGAGAGTTTTACGGATGTACGATGACAGAAACCACGTTGGCAAGTGAGTTCAGGATCAGACAGCTGGAATCAGGCTGTGACCCAGTCAGGAGAGCTAACTGGTCCTTCTCCTCTCCAGGTATACTCCGGAGGAGATAGAGAAACTCAAAGCGTGAGTAAAACAGTGGGAAACTAGCATTTATTACCCAATTATCGAAACAGATCAACAAAATGAGTTGCAACAACTCAGTTTTAACTTTTTACAGATCTTTTTATTGTTTTTAAATTTCAAATCTAGTAACTGCAATTAATCATATTGTCAAATTTACGGATATTTCTTGACGCTCTCATGGAACAAGTGATTTAGAAAATAGCAAAAATAATATTTGCAATAATTCTGTCAGTTTTATTTTTGACTGACTGAAATTTATTGTGACTATAAATCTTTTTTTTTATTCTTAATCAAAATAAAAGAAAAATTCTGGATAAAAAATTCTGCTGTTTTAGCAAAATTAACATTTGCAATAATTCAGTTAATTTAATTTTATTTACCATCAATGACTAAAATTTATTGTGGAAACAATAAATCAAAATTTTCATCATGATTCAAAAATTTTCACGATAAAATTATGAAATGATAAAATGATAAAGCACTTTTTCGTTTTGTTTTGCTGTTTCAGTAACAACTGCTGCCACCTAGTGGCCGGAGGCTCGTTTACCAGCCAGTCCTGACCTGTTTTTTTTTGTTTGTTTGTTTTTTTTTTAGGTTGAGGGAAAAACACGGGAACGACTGGGCGACGATCGGAGCGGCTCTGGGTCGCAGCGCCTCTTCCGTTAAGGACCGCTGCCGTCTGATGAAGGAAACCTGCAACACGGGTCAGGATTATAAGAACCTCGCTGCTCCGGTTTCAGCTGCCTGCTATCGCTAATGCTAATGCTACACATCAGGTAAATGGAGCGAGGAGGAGGAGGGACGCCTGGCGGAGGTGGTGTATGAAATGGCAGGCGTGTCGCCTGGGTCGGCGGTCACGGCCGGGGTTTCCTGGGCGACGGTGGCGGATCGGGTTCGCACGCGCTCAGAGAAGCAGTGTCGGTCCAAGTGGCTGAACTACCTGAACTGGAAGCACAGCGGAGGAGCCGAGTGGACGAAGGAGGACGACCTGAACCTCCTGCGCAGGTCCGAGTCCGGCGCCGGGCAGCCGCAGGCTCAGAGGCTGAACGGGTTCAAACACTTCCTGTTTCCTGTAGGATCTCGTCGGTGAAGGTGGAGGACGAGAACGACATCAAGTGGGAGGATCTGGCGTGGGGGTGGAGCAGCGTGCGCTCACCTCAGTGGCTGCGCTCCAAATGGTGGAGCATCAAGAGGCAAGTGGCCAACCACAAGGAGATCCCGTTCAGCGGTGAGCAGAAAAAGTAACTCTGTTACTGATTACTTCTTAAAAAGTAGCTACTCCTGGCTCTGATTGTTGTTTCTAGTTATCACTGGGAGAAGCTAAATATTTTTCACACATTATCTCATAGCAAACTGTCGCGACATGGTGACAGTTTCAACAAATATCTAAAATGAGTATTTTTAATAAGTTACGTCCTGCAGCTTTGATCATCAGAATAATTGATCACTGGAATAACTATTAGCTCTGCTGTGTTTATAACTGTGAGTTTGTGTAGATCAGAGGAAATCCTCTGTAAATTCAAACTTGCCGTCTCAGTTTTTGTTTTGTTGAATAATCGTTCCACCTGGAGACAGATCGGTCTTAAAAATGGCCCCTAGCTCAGATTTACTGATGCAGCTTTGTGTTTGCGGTGCCAGTCCTCCTGAAGGGCCTGGAGGAGCTGATGACATCATCACAGACGGCGTCCCTCCCCGGCAGTCCCTCCTCTTCCTCGCTCCAGATCCGCCTGGCCCGGCTGGATGACAGCAGCGGCTGCAGTTCCGTCTCCGGCCCACTGGCAGCGCTGCAGATCCCGGTCCAGATCCCGCTGCAGATCACTCACCTGGGTGAGAGCCGGCGACCTTCTGGCGACTCGACGCAGCCGGACATGTGACGAGCCGCTCTTCCTCCTCACCGTGTGTCTGTTTGTAGCTTCAGATGCAGCCGCAGACGGAGACGCCATCACTCTGAACTCAGGAGCGCTGCAGACCTTTGAGATCCTGCCGGTGAGTTTGACCCAGCAGGACACCATAGTTTTAATTGTAACCCTTAAAGCCACATCTAAAATTAAAAGGTGACCTATGATACTCCCTTAGGAGTTTTTGCAAAAACCATTGTTAGATAATGAGTTGCTTTTTGGGGTCCTGGCACTTTAAATCCAAATAAGCCACAAACAGCAACTCAACGTTTACACTCGTGCATTAAAATAGCTTCAAAATTATACATCTTTGAAAAGCATTAGTGGAGCCTCCTGCACGACCAACAAGAATGCAGCAAGTGGTTTCTGGATGGTAAGTCAACAACAAAACATCAGCAGCCATTTACTGCAGTAAAACAGCTGACCAAACGTGCTGGAGATCAGTTTGGGTTGCTAAGTAACGGAGTGGAACTCTTCTGGGGTTGCTAGGTAACGGGCTGGGCTCACAAGCTACTTCCTTCACAGTTTCTGTTCTGAAAACAGTTTTATTGTCAAATTTACTTCCCCGACTTGTTTGATACACTAGACATGGTTTTTCTAGTAAGAAATTAAAAAAAAAGAAAAAAGGTGGAAAAAAAGAAAAGAAATGGGAATAAGGTTGTAATAAAACAAGAATAAAATTGGAATATGACAAGAAAAACGTCGTAGAATTATGATATTTATTGTCATAATATTCTGACATTTTCTTGTGATATTATGACTCTATTCTCATATTATTTCAATTTTATTTTCATATTACATCTTTATTCTAGTACGACTTTAATCTGAAAAATTTAAATAAAAAATAAAGTTGACAGAATAACGACTTTATTACGGCTCTATTCTCATAATATTGCACCTTTATTCTAGTATGGCTTTATTCTGACAATGTAATTGTATTTTGTTAGCGTGGCGCTAACTCTCTTAAATCAGATAATTATTTGTTTGTTTTGTTTCCAGTCCTTCCAGCTGCAGCCAACCGGAACCCCCGGAACCTTCTACCTCCAGACGACGTCCAATCAGAGCCTTCCTCTCAGCCTGTCCAATAACAGCACCGTAACCCTGACAACAGGCTCCTCCCCCTCCTCCCAGGAACACATCATCCTCCACAGCCTGTCGGTGGGTCTCCCTCTCTCTCTCTCTCCTTTGTCTGTCTGTCCGTCCTCGTTGTTTGTTTTTCAGCAGCCATCTTGTTTTTCCTGCGCAGACTGACGGCCTCTGCTCCGGAGATGGCGTCATCATCCAGACCGTCTCCGCTGAGCCCGCCCCTTCGCCGGAGGGGCGGAGCCAGGACCTCAACGTCGCCGCACTCCTGGAGGAGTCGGAGGCGGTTGTCACGGCAACGCCTGAGGCAGGAAGTGAAGATTTCACAGAGAAGGTAAAAAAAAACCTTCGGGAATGTAAACGACTCAGGTTTGGGTTTCCAGAACTGGTCCGACAGTCTGAAGAATCTGAACCAGGTTCTGAAAATCTTAAAATAAAGAGAATAAATTAAACGACTGAGTCCCTGACCTCATCCTCTAAATGTTGTCCAGGGTGCAGTGGTGCATCCTGGGATGCCGTCGGGCAGCGCCGTGCTCATCGCCTCTCCTCCCAACATCAGCAGCACCTTGACAGGTAACAGCAACGCAGCACCGACCAAAACGCTCCTGACCAACTCCTGTAACCCTGCCGACCTCTTTGCTGCCCGCAGATCCCATCCTAGAGAACCAGGAAGGTTCTGACTGACTGGATCGGACCCGGATCAGAACCGGATCGGAGTCGAACTGTGAGTTGTTTTTATCGGGACGTTTTTAGCCGAAGATCTCGGGGAATCCCTGCATGAAATGTGAAGGCAGCGTCGACCCGAACATGACCTCTGGGACGAACCGAGCCAAACGGACTTTATTTATGAAATCATGCTTGTCGCCATGGCGACTGGCGAAGGACTAAAACTATTTCAGTTTTAAATGTTAACATTGTGAGAAATCAGACTTTATTTGGATCAGTTTTTACTGTCATTCAGTTTGTTTTTGAATTATTTCAACAGAAAATGTTATTTCACAGCCAAACATGAAATAAAATCAGTTTTATTTCATCCACAAATATTCCCACCTTCACCTGGAGGTCGAACCACAAACTCCTGAGTTTAAAGTCAGAAAGGGAAAAGTTTACACTGCGGCGTGTTACGGACATTTAGGCAGGAAAAAAGTAAATCTGTAAGAAAAAAAACTATGAAATGTTTTATTTAATTTCAGAAATTTTCATGTAAAAAAGTGAAAATCTGATTTCCAAAAGATGAAAACTTTTGGACAAAATACAGACATTTTGAAATTAATCTCAGAATTTTTTTTAGAAACAAAAAAGTGGGAATTTCTACTTTCCAAAAGTTGACAATTTGCAAGAAAAAAAATCTACAATTTTTAGATAAATCTCAGATTTTCTTTTAATTTCTGAGCTCCAAAAGTTTAAATTTTTTGAAACTTTCCAAATGTTGAATTTTTTTTCTATAAAATGTGAAATTAATCTCCAAGTTTGAGTTTTTCCTGTAAACTTTCAACATTTTGAGCTCAGAAATTTCTATGTTTTTTCAGAATATTTTTTGAGACCAAAGAAAGAGACAATGTGGACAACAGGAAGTGAACCAGCATCTGGAAACTGGTTTCCAGTTATTAATCCTTCTTTCCTTCCGATCTTGAAGGAAACGTTTCGTCTCTGAGGCGTTCAGGGAACGTCGGCATTTCCACCAACATTCAGTCACACACAGAAGCCAGTTGACTGATTTTATTCAGGCTGTTACTTTATAAAATTACAATAAAACACATTAAAGTGACAAAATGGAGGGAAAACTGTGAATTTCTGTATGTTGAACCTAAAATCGACTTTCCTCTGATTTTATTTTCCAGTTTTAAGGAACAGAAACCCTGATTCTAGTTTCCGTTCGGCTCTGGGCAGACTAACGATGCGTAACGAGTCCAGCTCAGATTTAACACCAGCGGGATTAACGGAGCAGATTATTTCAGTTCGGGCTGGGTGATATGATACAGATTAAAATGTAACTTTTTCATACCGGATCAGATTTTGTGGTTTTTATTTGAATCCGTCTGTGAGTTATACGCCCAGGCTACTAGAATATGTTTAATTACAAGAATAAAGTCGTAATATCATCAGAATAAAGACGCAATTTTACCAGAAAAACCTAAATTATGAGAAAAAAGTCAGGATCCAAAGTAACAAAGTCGGATTTTGTAGATTTTTCTTTGACAAATTCAGTCGTTTCCATGACAGTTTTAAAGTCCAACTACTGATAATTAATGTGTTAAAAGATTTGGCATTTCTATTTATTATTTAATAGACTTTATTCTGGTAATATTACAACTTTATTCTGTTATTGTTGCGTCTATTCTCATAATAGTAAAGCAAAATGGCCGCCCTGGGTGTGCTGACATCACTCTGAATTACGGAGAGAATTGGTGGACAAAAATCCAGATTTTTCAAAATCCTCACAAATCAAAAATCGGATTAATCGCCCAGCTTGCAAGCATCTAGTAAAAAAGCAGAAACAGCTTCACTTGATCCCGGTTTAACGTGAAAAATCTCCTCGTTATGACTAGTAAACTAAAAGAAGCTTTGAATTCCTGACCGTGGAGCCGCCCCTGAACGCACCGTGGGATTTGACGTCCTTTTAATCCAAATTCAGAGGTCAGAGGTTTCCAGTTTCAGCCTCAAATCGGCCGACAGGAAGCTAAACTGGAACATGTTTGAACTTCAATGTTCAACTTTCATTCTGTGGTTTTGAATCACTGTGACTCTCTGGCGCCCCCGGTGGAGGAATAAATGTGTTCAGATCTTTATTTCCAATCACAGAAACACAAGTTGGATCCCGCTGGAGGGTCAGGATTCATCAGGATGTAAACGATTCTGTTTGAGTTCTGCCGTCTGAACTCTGACCCCGGGAACTTTAACCCTCCGTGTTTTTGGTCCCGTCTCGGTCCACTCATCCACGTTGGACCTCCCTCTGTCAGTCAACGCCATGATGGCTCCTCTTCCTCCTCCTCTTCCTCTACCTGACGTCGAAGAAGTAAAGGTTGGCACATAAACACAGCAGCACGATGGTGGCCAGCATGTAGTAGATCAGCTTCCTGAATTTGGGCTCCAGGTCGCCCTGCCGGTACCAGAATATCTGCAGAACAAGAAAACGTTTCACTTTAAACTTTCACCTAAAACACTGAATCTGGGTTTAATCCTTTTACGATCAACAGTTTCTCTGGGTTTTTGTAATTTAAAAGCAGAAAAGTTTTAAATCCTCATCTAAAATGTTTATGTTTTATTATGTTTGACAAAATACTGAAATGTAAAAACAGGAACAGAGTAAAAGTATTAAAGTATTTTTTTCTTTAAATTGCCTTCTGGACACAAAAAGAAGACTAAAGTTTGGAAAAATTTAGTCCAAAATGTTGTTTATCCAAACAAAATTTAGTTAATTAAATTCAGTTTAATAAATAAATTGAATTTATAAATTAATCTGAATCAAATGAAGTATTAATTTTTATTTAATAATTCAATTTATTAATAAAAATAATAAATTAAACTTAATAAAATGAAGTTTATTAGATTGAATTTCTTAAGTTTAATAAACAGGAATAGGTAATAATGACAAATAACAACTAAGCAAAGTTTGTTTTTTTAAGCTACAACTTCAAAAACTCAGACTTTTGCTGCTGGATTTTCTTTACAATTTTTAGTGAAAATTAAAATGTTTCCATAATCTTCAGGAAGCCTGAAAGATTTTTAACCAAACTTTAAATCTGCTGGGAAGGAAAATGTAAAAGTTGGAGATGTGTTGCAGGCTGCTTGGAAAGCCAGAGAGCATTTCGGATCAGAGTTTTAGTTACCAGCACGATGGTGGAGCCGCACGCCAGCAGGATGCAGACGGCAAAGAAGATGTTGAGCGGCCGCGGAGGCAACGAGGGGAACACGAAGGAGCCGATCACGGTTACCTAGGAAACGAGGAGATCAGCGTTCAGTCTGAACGTTCACTGCAGAGATCGGCTCGAATGGAAAGCAAAGGTTCTCTTTCTCAAACCAAGCAAACCACTTTGTTCCCCTCCTCGCCTGCGTTTCCTTCAGTGGTTCTTGGTGCAGCGCCCCCACAGGCCGGGAGGGGAACAGGCTGCTGAAAGGGTTGCAACTACTGAGCTGCCATGTGTTGAAACAGCCTCAGACTCAGAAGCTGCTGTCTGTCAGAAACCCGACTCAGAACTAAAGATGCAGGTCATGAAGGGGTTCAGATGATTGGAAAACTCAGTAACTTCAGTTCTGGCAGTGGGAGGGGTCTGAAACTAAATGGATCAACAGCAGAACTCACCAGAACCACCACAGACGTGAAGCCTCCGACGACCATGTTGATGATCCGATCCTGCAGGAGAAAGTTCAACACGTGACTCCAGAACCAGTTGGAACCGGTAAAACCATTGAATCTTGAGCCAACTGGAGGTTTTACCCGAGCCGACGTCTCTCCGAACAGAGGTCGGTTATCCAGGCCGCTGGTGCCGTAGGTCCGGGTCGAGAACTCGTCCATGGCGGCGGCAGAAACCCGATCACTCCCGTCTCAGCAGCGCCGCCTCCTGGAAACGCTCAGCCACTGCGTTAAACTCATCTCCAGCCCGGCGTCGGTGAATCGGTCAGAGCGAACGGCCGGGTGGAGACATGGCGGAGGCTGGAAGGCAGGAGAGACGCAGAAACCCGTTTTACCTCAGACTGAAATGTATCGAGTTGGGGACGGTTTTTATTCCTGAATGACGCAACAAACAGAACGGGAGGAGGAAAAATGAGTGAAAAACGAGAGAATGAGAGAGAACAAGAAAAACAAGATAAGAGAGAAAGAAACTGAAGAAAAACAAGAAAATTGAGAGAATGAAAAGTGAAAGAACGGGGAAAAAGAACTAAAAAATGGAGAACAAGAAGAACGAGAAACAAGATAAAAACAATAGAACGAGAGAAACGAGAATGACAAAAACGAGAGAAAAAAAACGAGGCAATGAGAATGAAAACGAGTAAAAGTGAGTAAATAAGGACAAAGACGATACAAAAAGAAAAGAAATACAGGATAAGGCAGAAAACAGGAAGGAAAGGTTTTAAGGACAAAAAGGAATCAAGGATCCAACTTTTTCCCAGATCTGGAAAATTCAATTTAAAAATAAAATGTAATTTTAACTCATATTTAAGGTTTTAAAAAGTTGTTGATGCTGATGGCAGGAAGGATCTCCTGTAGCAGTCTGTACATCACCTCTCTGAAGAAGCTTCTGACTGAAGACTCTGCTGTTGTCTGTAAAGATCCTGATTTTATGAATGTGTGACTGAATCAGAAAAGGGGAAATTAAATCAGGATGAATGGAGTAAATTCTGCTGGTTCCGTTTTGGGGAGGAAGGACGGACCGTGGTTCCCTCGTGGCGCCGAGTCACGGCCCCCCAGAGCTGAACTGATTTAACTGAACCTCCAGCTTTACTTCCTCTCATTTTCAGCGGCGATGACAAACCACGACCAAAAGAGGAAGATGAAACCAGAGCCACTTTCTTCACACTGGGTTTCCTTTTCTGCTCTTTCATGTAAAATCCCAACAGTTCCTAAGGATGTAAATACTTTCCCGGGGTGTGAATACTTTCCCAGACTCCAGATCGGCTGCATGTTGAGGTACTGGATATGCAAACTAAGTGATAAGGTTACCGTTGAAGTTTTTCTGGTTCTTCTGTAACGTTGATGAACTAGTTCTTGTTTCTGCCGTGGGTTTTGGTGAACTTCGAACATGAACGCTTTCAGTTCAGAGATGAACAGATTGAGAGAAACGAGGAAGCTGTGTGTGAATCATCGGTCGATTCTGTCATCTTTGGTTTGTTTTCTTAAGGGTTTTCAAAGCAAAACGGAGCTATGATGTAAAAAAGGGGCGTGACCAAGCCTGGAAGGGATCAGAAGGAAAAACTGACCTGCAGTAACAGCCTTTCAACCCGTAGAGGGCAGCACTGAAGGGGTTTAGACAAAAATATTGCAGAATTAAACAAATTATTTCACAGAAACTTAAACAAAATATTACAAAGTATTTTTTGGTCTAGTTTCTAGTGCAAATATTTTAGTACACTTGAAATAAGAAAACTAAGTTTTACATCACTTTTTAGCAAAATATAGGAATTTATTTAAAGTTCATAATTCCTTAATATTGATGTCTCGTTATAAATTAATCTGCCAGTGAAATTAATACTTTTTTAATCAATATTATTGAATTATAGGCTTAAAACAAACATATTACATGTAAGTTAATTTAAGTGTACTAAGATATTTCCATTAAAAGCTAAACTAAAAATATGTTGTGATTTTGTTTTTTCAGTGTAAAGACCAATTTAGATATTTTACCTGCCAATAAATGGGTGATTTGTGGTTTAGTTCCACCTTAAATCATTGACGATAATCAATAATTTCCAACATGTTAAAATGAGCAGCGAACAGTTTGTAACCCAGAAAAAACAAAAAGCTGTTACTTTCTGGAGTAACTTTTATTTCTCAGAGAACCAGCAGGAAAAATTACTGCTTTGACATTTAAAAATACAAATACATTGATGGTTTCCTACCTTTTCTAGCAGGTTTTAATCATGTAAACCGTCATATTTCCATAACAGCACGTAGAGGAGATTGAAACATTTCATTTTCGATTTCAAAGAACCTCCCTACTTCCTGTTTCTGTCAGCACACCTGGTGCCGCCGGCCTAAATTTAGACAAAACAAACTAAAACGAAACATTTCACATTCTGCTCAGAGCAGAAGTGATAAAAAGGGAAACAAAAGGAGGAGTGAGGAGAAAAGTCACGCAGCTGCGTTCATTTCCTCCTCTTCTGGCTGAGAAGACGAGGGAAAACGGAAAAACACCTTCGCAGAGCTTTATCAGCAGAAAAAAACAACACAGAGAGAAAACAAGAGGCTCATTATAAACTGGAATAAACCTGGCCTAAAGCTACATTCCTGCACCGCCTTGTGATTCTCTAGGCTTCTTAAAATGAGCCCACAATGAAACATTTCACACAACATGAGCCAACATGTCAGCAAAACACGAAACGGGAAAACATTCAATTAAATTCACAAAATTGGAGCTAATTTAGACAACAATCCACCATCAGAGTAGATAACTTTAATTATTTAAGGAGTTGAAATTATCAAATTAGTTTGTATTTTCAATAATTACCAACTCTGAAAGTAAGAATACACATTCTGCAGATTCATTCAAAGAGGAAATAAAATTTAAAAAAAATTATTGGAAAACTTTGATTTTCTATTTTCCTCCCTGCTGATAACGGATCAGAGTTGATCGGGGAAATATCGACTTGTTCCAATCACTGATTGGTGAATAATCTTTTTTTTTCAGTGTTTTTGTGTTAAAATTTTACTTTCAAACTGTAACCCACATCTAAATTATAATCTGCTGTAACAAAGTGTTGCTTTAAATGAGCACAGTTCACAGCTTCTTTCAGATTTTTATTTGTATTTCTCTACTTAAAAAAATGCTCAGTTAAAATTCCGCAATAAAGTTGTAAAAATATTTAAAAATGAATTTTTAGTAACCTCCTTTATTTCTTTTACTTTCAAACTTTTTATGATGCGTAACCGTGGCAACATATTTTTATAGCTGATGGATGCAGAGAGAGGAGGAGGAAGTTCAAACCACCTCTTCAAGGATTTTATCCCCTACTCCAGCATCTTTCTAATCAAACAGCCAAACAAATTTAAAGAGGAGTGGCAAAAGCAGATTGGGTGGATTAGAAGAGTTTGTCATGTTATGGTGGAATATCCCGGATTTTGAGCCGTTAGCATGTCATGTTGGTCACACAGCAACATTCTTCAGTCAGAGGCCTCTTCAGAACGCTGCAAGACTGACTGCTGCTGCTTGTATATCCTTCCTGTCCCCAGCATCACCAACTCTTTGTGGAGTGGAGCTAAGGTATTTCTGAATTAAATGTAAAATGTAATAAATCTGTAAAGGTAGCTTATTTAAACATGTGATCCGTATCCAAACCCTGATTTATAATCTTTATTTTTAAGGCTCTTCTCAGCAACACAGAAACTAAAGAAACAAACTCAAGATATTCAATTTGGGTAGACGAACATATTTAAAAATAAATCACCCAATCAGTAAAGGTTGCTGTCTGATAAGAAACAGATTTATTAAAGTAAATGTTTTAAGTGCTAGCTTGAATCAAACAGAGCTTATCTACTTAAATATACATTTTGTTTGTTTTAAAGCGTACAAATCCTCGTTTCCCCTATAGTAAGTGATTTTATCTTAAAGTTACGTCGAAAACATTATTTATTGATGTTAAACCAACAAAGAATTGAACATACGGGAGCAGTAAAGTGTCCTGAGATTTACTCGCTACTGGCTAACTCGCAGCAGGCAGAAGAAGCTAAGCTAACAGATCATCCGCTCGGAAAGAATCAAAACATTCAGCGAAAAAAGAGCCAAAACAAGCCGCAAACCTCTCGATTCCGACGGGTTTCACTCGCCTCACAGATCCCGAGTGGATCCGAGTGGAAACATGGTTTCACAGAAGGTCAGAGTTAAAGGGAATAAGCTCCGGTAGCTCCAGTTTTCAAGCTCCTTAAAGGTGACTTCACTTTAACTGTTGAGCCGACCGAGAGGCGTTCAGGGTCGCAGGCGCGCTCCGGAAATCTCAGTACGCCTGACATTACAGTAAAATATGCTCCAGCCAAACAATACATTTGTTGAGTTATAATTATAAAAATAATTATGTATCAAATAGTTAATTTCATAGTTATTGTTTAATTAATAGTTTATTATTCATAATCATTATTACAGCAACACTGATTATGACTTATTAGCATAATAAATGATAAATAATGATTTTTAATTCTAATTATTACAATAATAATTAATACTATTAATCATTATTTCTAATAATGACTATTAATAATAACGATCGTTATTATAATTATTAATAATTTACCAATTCATAAGTTAATTGTTAATAATCATATTTTGTAATTAAGAATGTTCATGAACTGAAGAACTAAATATAAAGTTAGATGTTTTTGTTTTGTTCTGTTCTTATTGAATACAGCTGAACTCTTGTTTTTGTTGCAGAAGCAGCTGGACTGTATAAGTCAGCTGATGGGATCAGTTGTCTTTCTACTTACAGTTAACTTTCTACATCAGGAGATAAATCCTAGATGTGCATAATCTTCCCCCTTTGAAGTTACCATCACATGAGCAGAGTGTGACAGGCCCAGAGATTAATAACAGCAAAGAAAACACATCTGTAGTCCCGTATAGTCACGAGACGACCGAAATGCGTCACATTTCCAAGGAATATAGAAAAACAACCTTTGAGAAATCAAAAACTGCTCGGTTTTTATTTAATTTGTCGTTGTTTACCAGTTATAATGAACTGAAAATTAAACATTTTGCTGTTTTAAGTGAGCTGGTAGCTGTTTGAAAGGAAATAAAACTTTAATCAATCTTTTGCTGAATGTTAAGTTTTTCCGTTTCTTTTGCAGTTACGATGCTCCGCATCCTTTACAAGCCGATGAGGAGATCAGTGCGCCAGCGGAGGCGGAGCTTGAGCTTCTTTTATGATCCTTTCAGCTGAGTGCCTCGGGTGAAGGTTTTCTTTTTTCTTTTTTTTTAAGTATTACTGTATAGTGAAAACCTTCCAGCAGATGGCGCTGGAAGCATGTAAGAAAATAGGAGCTATTATGCCACTGATGAAAAATAAACGTATAACTGATTTTAACTTGGACTCTTTCCACAGAAGAAGACTAACACTGATAGTATAGGATTATTACTCAATTATGAGATAGTTTTTTTTTATTATCAAAGTTAGTTTTTTTTAAACTAAAAGCTATAAAATTTCAGAATATATTTTTTTCAATAACTCAAAGAATATTTAAATCTATAAATAAAAACTTCTACATAAAACACAGAAACGCTTTTTAAAGAGAAATAGTGTTTAAATTATTTTTAGATTAATGTAAGCATTAAAAAAAATCAAAATGAAGAACAATTGTTCAAATATCAATGGTACTGAGAAATACAGAAATATTGTATTTCTTTAATTTGGTTCTTTAAAATTAATTTTTGACTGACTTTCAACAAAACAGCTTATATTGATTGTAAATAGTGTAAATAGCTGTTTGAAAATGACAAAGTAGCGTTTTGTATTTTAAAAGAAATAGAAAAGGCAAGTAGAAAAGTTAACATTTGAAAGCTTCACTTGTTTTGTTTTTTTATTTTTTCAAATTTATGTGTAATAAAAGATCTATATTTTCCATGTGTTTATTTTTTACTTAAATAATTTTATTTAATAAAGTGCTAAATCGTTGCAACAACCAAAAGAAAGCCTCCATACTTTTACCAACATAATAAATAATACCTGGAAGAATTGAAGAATTATGTGATGGTAATGATTTCATCTTATTGGTCATGGTAATGATATTCACCATATTGTTTTATGTCATACTGTTTTATTAAAATCATCATTAACGTTTAAAAAACAGGATAAAACAGCACAAGTCGTAAAATAAAGGAAAGTTGTCATTCACAATATGGCGGCAGCAGAGGCGCCGATGGACCATTACGCCGGCAGATGGCGACATTCTGAAATCACTTCCTGGTTGGAACGTAGAAGAAGAGCAGTTGAACAGGGCGGACAAACAAACAAACCAGATGATGCTGTTGAAGCAGAGCAAACTAACTTGAGGCGGTGTGGATGACGGTTCGGCTGAGAGATGAGTTCGTTCGCGGGTCGGATGAAGGAGTATCCCACCGTGTCTTTGGACCGGTTCGACAGGGAGAACCTGCACGCGCAGGCTTATTTCCTATCTCACTGTCACAAAGGTGATTAAACCGGAGAATATTTTAGCTATTTTCGGCTGTGTCGCGTAAACTCTGACTTTATGGTTTCTTCTGCGTTTCAGACCACATGAAAGGACTGAAAGGACCTCTGCTGAAGAGAAAACTGCAGTTCAGGTGAACTGTCGTTTGGTTAAATATGACGAAATTAAATTATTTTTACCTCCGTTACTGCTATATGGTGCATGGGAGCTATCATTAAAGGATATGGAGTCTAAAACAAACTTTACCGTTGCAGCATGTAACTTTTATCAAAAACCTGTTTTCATATATTTGTTGAAACTGTCGTGACGATATAGTGTTGGACTATAAATGAAAAATTAACTGCTCTGCCTTCTCCCAGTGCTAACTAGAAACAACCAATCAGAGCCGGGAGGCGGGTCTTACCGCTGCCAATCACAATGTCATAATGTGTAGGCTTGTCACAATAAAAATCTTGTTCCAATGATAAATTGTCCCAGAAGTTATAAAGATAAACAATAACATTATTGTTTTGAGACCATTGTTAAGTAATCTAATTATAATGGCATAATGATGCAAGAAAACATTCTCGGAGATCAATGAACTTTAATTTTAATGAACATTGAAAACTGGAACTGCAAGACATTTTAAATATCTGAACTAAATAAACAAAACACCAAATAAAATTGACGTTGAAGTCGCTGTAAAAAAAATTGTCCTTCCTGAAAAAGGGTAGTTGTGACCAACGCACCAAACCGAAGACTTTTGTCCTCCAATTTTTGGAAAATGATAAATCATTTTAATTTGTGATGTGACTAATTGAGTTATTGGGACAGGGCTAGCAAAGCCTGTTGTGAATGCTAAGGCTAGATAGCCTGGCCACCCATGACGGAGGGTAAATGGTTTTCTTGCAATGGTAAGTTGTTTCTCCGCCATGAGCGCATTTAGCCATGTGTACATGAAGTTGATTGGCAGCAATAAAACCCTTTTCCTGGCTCTGATTGGTTGTTTTTTCTGCATTTCTTCAGAGGAGTTCAGTCTTTTCTCATATTACACTGTCACAACATGGTGACAGTTTGAACAAATATAAAAAAAAACATACTAAAGTATTTAATGGAAGAGTAAATACAACTTACTTCCTGTTTGTGTTTGCAGTCGAACCGTCAGACTTTACTGCTCCTTTGTGACCAAAGAGTTGCTGCTAAACAACCCAAAGTACGCCTTCTGGGAGGAATACGTAGTGAGTACTTCCCCCTCTGGTCTCGGGTCCAAACCGGTCACTGAGGCCATCCAGAGTTTCCCCCAGGAAGCCCGGTGGCAGGGGCAGTCATCCCGAGGCCTTCTGTGTTTTAGAGTTAAAAAATATTTAAAGTTGACAGGAAATTTTGGAATTTCCTGTCAACTTCACAATTCTTCCCAACAATTGACTGTTTTGTGTTGGTCTGTTACATAAAATCCCAATATGATATAATTATGGTTGAAATGCTTGAAAGTGTTGCCATATAAACACTTCTCATAGGAAATGCATGAATATTAGTGACGTTCGTTTAGTAGTAAACAGATTTACCTTGAGTTAATTTGCACTATGTGTTGTTGGAAGACATTACCAATACATAAACACCAACTGTAAAGTCTTAAAATTCAGAGGTAAATAAAAATAAATTTTAAATAAATATAATTTTTTTGCAAGTCAACTGTTTTATCCTAATTATGGTTTTTTTTGTTTTTGTTTTTTTTTTGCCATTTTGCTGTTTCACCAAAGAGATTCTTTAACCTGTTTTTGCTGTCATTGTTATAATCAGAGTTGGGTAGTAACTAGTTACATTTAATATAGTAACTTTTTTGGAAAAAATACTTTTAGGAGTATTTTTACTGCTCTGCACTTTTTACTTTTACTTGAGTCAAAATATGTAGAAGTAGTGCTAGTCTTACTTGACTGTTTTTTGGGAACTCTACCATCCTCTGTGTATAGTAAATAAACAAACTCAGCCTGGCGGGGGTGCAAGTTAAGCCTGGTGTCCCGCCAGGCTTAAAATACTCTTTGGTTTTGGGGTCCGTGCTGAGTTTGGTTTCCATCGCAGGTTCCTCTGGAGCTGGAGAGCCCCACTCAGATTTCCCTGGTGGACGAAGCGTCTGGAGAGGTCGGTATGTTCAGGTCCGATGCTGCAGTCGGAGATTTTCAGCTTTTGTTTCTAACTTTGGGTTTCTGTTTGTGGGACAGAGAGAAGAGATTGTGGTGACTCTGCTTCCTGCAGGTCACTGTCCTGGATCCGTCATGTGAGTCACATCTAGTTTTGTGGCTTAGCAAACATTTCCTCTAAAAACATTCAAGTTGTGGGCAGAAATGTAGTGAAAAGCAGCTAAAAACCTGAAGATCTGCTGATCCAGATAAGTGGAGTAAAAGAATGTGTTCAGTCTGAGAATCTGTTCATCACCAGAAATCTGGAGTGGGAATCTGCTTGGAGGCAGGAATCAGTTTGTTCAGTGTTAAAAACAAGGAATTTGTTGGTAATTAGGAACCATTTAAATAATCTGTTCAGAAATCTGACTGAACGAACAGATTCCTAATCCTGAACAGGTCCCTCCCTACTGCTTTGATCAGATCTCTGAACAGATTCTTTAAATGATTCCTAGTAGGAATCTGTTCGTTCAGTGATGGAGACAGATAATCTGTTTATCATCTGTGTGTGAGAAATTTAAATGTTGGAAATGTGTTCAAATGAATCTGTTTTGGGAATCAGTTCACCAGTCTGTTCAGACTCAGGAATCTATTGAGTCATGAATCGGTTCAGAGTCGGGAATCTGTTTGATCACAAAGGAAACAAAAGCAGTTGGATTAAGGAATCGTTCAGATCTGACCAGTTACAAGGTCTACAGGAAGTGGCAGCGATGTATTTCCTGTTTCATCACAGATAGCCTGTACCTCGTGTTCTCAGGTTCCTGTTTGAGGGTTGCCATGGAAACGTGTTATACACGGGGGACTTCCGGCTGGCGGTCGGAGACGCATCCAGGATGGAGCATCTGCACTCCGGCAGCAGGTGAAGTCAAGACAGGTTTCAAGCTTCTGGCTAGTGGGCTGGAAGTGGCTCGCACACTCCCTACTTCCGGCCCTCGACTTCATGTGGTCCTGGATGGTTCTGGGTCTTGACGGTCCGCTCCGTATCTCTCAGGGTCAAAGACATCCAGAGTGTTTATCTGGACTCCACGTTCTACGACCCACGCTTCTACCAGATCCCCAGCAGAGTGAGTCATCTTACTTTCTGCAGCTCATGATGCTAAGTGTTAAAGGTTCATGCTAATGATGTGGGTTGCCATGGATACTAGCTGTTTTCTAAATAGAACAGAATACGTTCGGTTCTATTTAGCACCCAATCCTTAAGGTTCTATGTCGAGTGGTTACAATGCTAAGCGTTTGAGGTTTTGTTTTCATGCTAATGATGCTAAGTGCTAGCGAAGCGAAATGTTTAAGGTTCTGTTTAGCGTGCTATCATTGCTACGTGCTGGAGGCTCTATTTTAATGCTATGTCTTTGAGTGTTTTGAGGTTTGGTTTTGCTTCCTGTGATGGCAGGAAGTGTGTCTGAAAGGGATTTTGGAGCTGATCGGAAACTGGATCGGCCAGAGTCCATATCACGTGGTGTGGCTGAACTGTAAGGCCGCGTACGGATACGAGTATCTGTTCACCAACCTGGGAGACGAGTTCGGCACTCAGGTGAGCAGTTCAGGGATGTTTCCTCATGCAGGAAAAACATTTATCCTGTTGGGTCAGAGCCCTTCCTGCCACCATTCCTCCAAGGCTGCAGAATCTGTTCAGAGCCTAGGAACCTGTTCGTTTCCATGGAAACGGTCAGATTCTGGAAACACGATGAGTTTTCCTGATTCTTTTTCATGACAGAAATCTGGAATCACAAAAGAGGAAATTTTCTGGTGGATAAAGATTCACAAAAGTGTCACCAATTTATCTATCCATCTATTGATCCGTATGTTTATCCATCCATCCGTTCATCCATTCATTTTTAGTCCATCTGTTTGGTCATCAATCCATTCATTCATCCATCTGTTCGTCCATCCATCGAATCTGTTCTCTACCTTCTGCTCTTTTGGTTCTGATTCTAAGGGAACCATCTGGTGAATCTGTTCAGGATTTGAATTTTAAATATTTATAATGTTTTAATATTATATATCTTGCATATATTTTGTATTTTCTCCTTTAGATCCATGTTAACAGTCTGGCGATGTTCAAGAAGATGCCAGAGATCCTCAGCTACGTCACCACCGACCGCACCACTCAGATCCATGCCTGCCGGCATCCCAGGGTTTGTTCCCCTCGTCTCCATGGCAACTACATTATATTTTTTAACATTTTACAAACTTTTGTTACATTTAATCAAGTTGCAGAGCAGGACTAATGCCCGGTGTCTTACTGCAGGATGAGGAGTTTTTCCAGGGCAACCGGTTGCCGTGTGGTTGCTCGGCAACTGACGGGTCGCCGCTCCGGATCATCAGCATCAAACCGTCCACCATGTGGTTCGGAGAGCGAACCAAGAAGACCAACGTCATCATAAAGTAAGAAAGAACTGTTCGCTTTGGGGAATGGGAATAAATTCAGTTCAGTTTGGCTAAAGGAAGTCTGTCCTCCAGAACAGGAAGTAGTTCCTACAGAGCTTGTTTCAGCTTCCACTCCTCCTACTCAGAGGTCAGACTTTCACTCTTATCTCCAACTTTGCTTTATCGGCTGGTTTCATTGTTTCAGATGAATGAAGGGATTTTTTTCCGGTTTGTTCCAGATTAAGGACTTCCTGTCCTACCTGCAGCCCGTCAACATTTTCCCGAGCGTCGTTCCGATCGGACGCTCGCTGACCGACGTCACGCAGATGTGAGTCCAACAGTTTAAATGCTTTAATGGAGGAAAGTTTTCTGAGTTAATTTCTTCCAGTGAGAAAATTAGATAAGAATCTTCAATCTGGAAAATTCTGGAAAAATGGGAATTTGGCTTTTATTCCGTGTCTGGATGAGTTTGGAAAGAAACGGAGAGATTTGTGTTCCTAGACTTTATTCCATGTTTTTACTGTCCATCCATCCAACAAACCGTCCGTTTGTTTTTGTATTTCCTAAAAATACTGATCCTAATTCAGAGCAGCTTGAGGTAAAATATTTTACTTGTTCAGAGTCAACAGAAGTTTCTGGATCAGCAGAAACGTTCTGGGAGATTTTCCAGTAAAACATCCCGAGTCCATCTGCTCCAGGAACCAGACTGGACCAGTTCTGTCTGTGCTGCCAGGGTTCAGACCTGAGGCTGCAGAGTCATCTTCGCTCTGATGATGATGATGATGATGATGTTTGTGTCTCCAGGTTGAGGCTGATGTGCCGGAACCAGCCCGATGACGCCGGCTTCGTCTACAAACCTCTGGGCGTCCTGAAGCGGAGCCGAGCTCAGCGGCCCTCTGACGGTAGCTCGCCCTAAACTGTTCACACAGAACCTGAAGACCGTTTCATGTTTTCCTGTCCATTTTGGACATATTTGGGATTTTTATCCAACTGGGACACCAACTATATCCAAATTAGGGCTGCAATTAACAATTATCCTGATGATTAATCAGTTGTCCTGACGATTATTCATCAGAACTATTGATTAATCGATCCATCATTTGTTAGCATAATAATAATCTATTAATCGGATGAAAAAATTACCCGTTTTGTATATTTTTATTTAACCACAATATCAGAAATTCATAAAAATACAAATAAACCTTTTTAAATAAAATATAAAAATTTTATTGCCTGAAATGCAAAAAACAGCTGGATTATCAGCAGTCTTCACATCACCAACCTGGTTGAAACCAGTTTAATGAGGTCAACCAGTTTAAATGTGGTAAACCAGTTTAAATGAGGTAAACCAGTTTAAATGTGGTAAACCAGTTTAATGATGTCAACCAGTTTAATGAGGTCACATGTTTTGTGTTCAGACTCGAGCAGCGACGACGAGCTCTTTGACAGTTTGGATCTGGCTCCGCTCCGGAAGAAACTGATCCTGAACCAGGAAACGCACAGCGGTACATTTTGGTCTTCTGAGCAACAAAAGTTAGATGAGAACGTCAATTAAATACATTAATAAATACATAATCAGTACATTTATTAGTACACTTCTACAAACTTGTAGCTGTGTAGTATTAATAGTTTTGCTACACTGACAGTATCTCTTCAACTTTAGCATGAATTGTATTTATTAAGATTTTTTGAATGCAAGTTTGATACTGATGTATCGGAGCAAACAAGAGGTGATAAAGTAAATTAAAAAATATGTTAATTTTTTAAAATTTATTTTGGTGAAATGTTTCTCCTTTAACTGTAGAGACGCCAGTTGAGAGAACGGCGCTCCCTGTGGCCACGTCTTTACCTCTGCTGGTGTCTGATTCGACGTCTGCTGCTCAGAACTACTTCGACTGCACCGAGTCCAACGGCGAGGACGAAGACGATGAAGAGGAGGAGGAAGAGGAGGGAAAAGGAGACGTGAGCAAAGCGCCGAAGTGGGAGGATTTCTTTACGGCAGAGCCGCTGAGCGACAGCCAGAACAGCCAATCACATTCCTGCTGCTCCACCGCATCACAGACCCCGGATCTGTTCAGCGACGGTGACCGAATCCCGGAGAACCTGGACGCCTTCAGCCTGACGCTGTCCGCCTCCCAGTCCAACCAGTCCTCCCAGAACCTGGACGACACCCTCATCCTGGCCCAGTCAGAACTCGAGGAGCTGCCGGCGTCTCAGGCGTCCTCGGACTTCGACGTCCCGCCCACGCCAGAGTCGAAGGCGCCGCAGGCTGGCGAGCTGCTGCAGCTGTACAGGAAGCTGGCATCAGGACAGGAAGTGGTCATCAGAGGTCAGGTTGAGCGCGAAGGAGACGAACATCTGATTGGTTGATGGACAAAAGATCCATTCCGGTGTGTTTTTATTTTAGAAAAACAAGTAAGTACACCCTCTGATCCAGGATTCCTGTCACATGGGCTTTGACTAGGCCATCGCAGCACTTTTGTTTTTTCAGCTGATCTGTTACAGCGATACAGCTTAAAAACAATCTTTATTAAAAAGAAATTACAATTGACAGAAAATATTTGGACTATTTTTGATTTTTCATTAGTGGCTTTAATTTTAACAACAAATTGTTTTTCTTTGATTACAAGAATAAAGTCATATTTGCAGAACAAAGACGTAATTTTACTACATGAACATCTTAAAATTACTGCTACTAAAAATAATTTGTCATTTTTTATTTTCATTCTCAGAAAAATTTCTACTTTTCGTATTGCATTGTTGTATGACTTTATTCTAGTAATAAAAATTTTGACCCCAATAAAGGTTGTAGAGTTGACCTGAATTTAAAGCCCAAGTAAATAAAAGCTGTAAAACAAGATGGCTGCCCTGGGCTCTGACTTATGGAAACCCTGTGGCATATGGGTGGAAAAAAAAAAAAAACTTTAATTTTTGGATAAAAAAACAAAACAGAAATTCGAAACCAAAAATTTGCTTAAACTAGTTGATCGCCCAGCTTCAGCTCTGCTGCAGATCTGCTCTTCCATCCAGACAAGCCCAGATCATTATGCTGCCACCACCTTACATGATAGTTGGATGTTCTCCGTTTATCCTCAGACGGTTTCTCTTTCTGGAGGACAGTGTTTCAGCATCAGAGCAGCAGGGGTGTACTTACTTTGTCACTGTTCCTGGTTTATTTCTGGGTTCCCTTCAGTGTAAAACGTTCCTGAACTTTGTTGTTCTCTCTGAAGGCGAGACGTTTTCTCATTTCCAAACCACTCTGACCTCATTCAGCTGCACTTTCACCTCCTTCCTGTCCTCCTGCACCTGCGCACACGTCACACCTACATTCCCGCTCAGCTGCCACCTTGTGGTTTCTCTGGCCTCGTTTCTTTTAAAGTGGATCAACAGGTGAAAAGGGAGAAACGTTTGGTTGTGCAATCATTACCAGTTACAGTTTAACTATTTAATTAACCTGTTTTGTATTTTCTCACATTTCTTTCTAAAGATGTTTATGAGAATAAACCAAGAGAATAAAAAATCTCAATGTTTGGAAACATGCTGTCAATTTCGGAAAGCTTCCACGGGGGGGGGCGATATAGAGCTGAAAATGTGAAACCATAGACATAAGGATAGACCCTCATGGACCGCTCTCGCCTATTGTCGCTGACGAGATTTGGGACGGCCATCTTGGAGCGGTACACCACTCCACTCAGCGTTATGTGTTTAGCAGGCATAATGACGTATCAGCGCATTTAATCGATCATAACATGCTTTTTTGCTACTGGAAACCTTATTCAAACATCTATCAAAGCTACATTTATAAACAATTGTATTTTTTAGTTCATCATATTTAAATATGCTTAGTGGCTATAACAATAGAATAGGATGGAATATTCTGATATTGATGTATGAAGAGCATAGTGTTTTCACTACTTCGTAAATGATAGAAACTGGAATATTTAACAAAACAAAGTTTAAATAATAAGGCAGTTATTTTTTTTCTGGTCCTCCAGTTGAGTTTGACCAGCTGAGCTGAGCATACTTGATT